>NW_024349801.1:15295062-15511765 GCF_902729225.1 Pteropus medius
TCAAAAAAAAAAAAAAATCTCCCCAACATCTGTGACACATTGCTCTAATTATGTCAAAGCAATACAGAAGTAGTAGATGAAAATGAAAGCCTCCCAGGAATCGAGGTCATTAGGGAGAACATTTTAAGGTGTTTCTCTCTCTATTTTTTTTTAATTAAAAGTATTTGATTGCTTTCACAACAGTTGCTGCCCTGGTAGGCGGCCTTTCCTAAGAGGATATCTTCCTGGAAAGATGGTTTTTGTGAAGTAATGTTCTAAGAAAAAAATAACAGCTGTGCATAAACCTGAGATTTCCCTTATTTATCAAATGCTATTTTTTTTTTTTTATTTTAAATAGCACATGCTAGATAGGAGAAAGTCAAAGTAGGATTTATAAGTGAAAGGTGACACATGGTTGGATCTCTTAGTTCACAGAGTAAGTGTTTAAACATGATGTGACTTTCATAAATTGAGTGATATGGATGAGTTACGAACCTGGGAGACTGAAATTCTCCATTGACGACTGTCATAAGTTTGAGCAGCTTGAGTCTGAGTCATGGACCACTGGGGGAACTGAGGAGGCATAAACCGAAGGGCTCTACGGAAACGATTATCATTATCATGTTTTCAGTAAAGGACTAAATTTAAGCTTGGTTGGGGAGAGGTTATATATTGGCAGTCATTCAATCAGGTAAGTTTCAGGATTGGTAGTCAGTGCCTAAATAGCTGATGTGATCCAATCAGAAGGCACTAATCATTTTGGTATTAATACACTTCAGGTATTTTTACAATTACATCACTGAATTAGATGTTTCCTCATGTGTGTTTTTTTTTTTCTGTCTAATGCCATGGTTTCAAACATGAGATATTATGTGGTCCTACCATGTAATGACCTTTTTATTTTTTTAATGATTTTTCATAATATTTGCTAGGAGGGAAATATTTAATTTATTCATAAATTTCTTTTAATATACTTAAAAAGCTGATGGCTTTTGTTCAACATATTTAACTGGATTTGTAATTCTTTTAATGTACTGCTAGCAAAAATATGACTTTATTTTTTTAAAATATAAACATTATTTTGTTTTATAAATGGCTTTACTATAGAAATTCCCTAAAATGAATGTGTAGCATAATTGATGCTAAGTAAATATAAACTTAAGTACTCTTTGCTGGCAAGTTAATGAAGTAAAATGAAAAATTAGATGGTTCATAATACAAAGATTAATGCCAGTAAGGACAATCTATATATGTCATATGTAAGAGATTAATAAGAATGAAGTAGTTCTTTTGTTTCTTTGTTTAAAAGAATGCCACCTTTTGTGACCTGGTGATACAGCTTCTATACTCTGCTACACTTTAAATAGCAGGGTCTTTATTGGTATGTGGGCTTTATTGGAATGGCGTTGACAAATGATGAAATACATTGTTCAAATTGTAAACAGAACTCAACTGATTGAAATTCTATAACTCTGGAATTTTGTTGGGGTGGAAGAGATCATAAACACAATCTAGGCAGGTTTATTCCTAAATGGTGGCCACAAATATTATTTTCTTAGCTTTTTAATAGATGCTACCATAAAGAAACATAGGATAGTATGTGACCAAATAATTAGGGATATTTAACTAAAGTTAAATCTGTTTCTTTATTGTAGATGCTCTCAGTGCTTATATAACAAGATTTGAAACAAAGATTTGAGTGAGTACGTAGTATTTGGATATGTAAATTTATTCTTCTCTTTTTTCTTCCATCCATTTTACTTTCATGAAATAATCATGGGACCAGTGCTTTCTGGAATGCACTAGGTAATGCTGATTTCACCTAATGTGGTTTTACAGATAATGAAACACTTTGTACCTGTTAAGGAATGACTTTGTGAGAGGATGGAAAGAACTAGGTGTATGAAAAGAACTAAAAGGCAAAGAACTTCTATTGTTACGAAGAGCGTAAGACCTGAGACATAAAGATCTAATTGTAATGAATCCATGGACCCGAAGCCTTGGAGGTTGCAGTTGAAGAACAAAATAAGAGCATGCTATGTTGATGCCTGATATACATACCAAATCAGGAGAGTGAGATAAGAAACAAAACTGATTTGGCAGAGCCACGAGCTTGAAACTAGAGTGAGATAAAGAAATGGGATAGGATACTGGACATGACCAAAGTTTAAGGAGAGGGCAGAATATAATGATCTCTACCTCCACTTTTACAGCAATAACAAAAACAATTCAAGATTGAATATAGAAACTCCCCTTTTAGATTCTGTTTACTGTAAAAAACAGAACAAACAAAAACAAACAAACAAAAAAAACCTTTCCTTACTTCACTATCAAGAAAAATGTTTTTGAGTTAGAGAGAGGAGTACTTAGATTTTTAAAAGATTTTTAGAGATCAAAGGGGGCCTATACCCTTAAAGAGAACAGGACTCAATTTTAGACAAGAGTCATATCTCTCTATAAATCCCTTTTTGGGAGTTACATCAGGAACTGGAAGATGCTTTCCTCTCTAGCTCCTACCAATTTAATAATGCTGGCCATTTTTTAATTTTCTTTTCTTTTCCTTTTTTTCTCTCCTTTTTTTTTCTCTTTTCCTCCTTTTCTCTTTCTTCTGTTCCTTCCTTCTTGCCTGCCTTCTTTTAGATAGATGTTGCAGTCAATACCCTATCCTTTTACCTATGTGTGTGTGCATTTTGTTTGTCCAGTCATTTTATGCTTGTTCGCGTGGCCTGATGCTTCTCAGCACAGAAACTAATTCTTTAGGAGTCATTCTAAATCCCCATGCAAATGTGTACAAATGTTTCTAGCAAAATATAAAGTCCAAATGATTTTAAATTTGGAAAGCTTCCTGAATTTTGCTTAGGAAACTTTGGAAGTCTGATAGACTTTCCAGATATAAGTGAATTTACCACATTCTCTCGGCCAAGTGTACTCGTGATGTGTGTTATTATCTATTTTGCTTTGAACACTCTGGCCAAATACAACAGTAATACAATACGAATCAAATAAATAACATTAAAAGGCCTTCCAGAGTCTTTTTTTTTTTTTAAATCAACTAGGGAATTTGGAAACAATATTATATCTTTCTTGTTCCTCTTAACCTTTTCACAAAATTTTATTCTTTCTAATACACATATATCTTTTTTATACTCAGCAGGCATGAGTATAACATGTAGCACAGTTTGGAGAAACAGGCCTAGTTAAGTCATCAGTCTAAAAGGATGTGCTGACATCCATTCTTCTCATTCTGGGCATCTGATTCTGTGGTTAGCAAGTCATTGTCACACATTTAAAAAAAAGTTGATTAATTCATTTAGTCAACATGAGTTTATGAAGCAACTTTATGTGCTAGGCATTAATATTATTCCTATTTTCACAGAGAGTATTTTCTAAAGGGGAAGGGAGACAATAGGCAATGAGATAGATGAATAAGATAATTCCATTTGTTGATGAGTATTAACAACAGAGGAGCATTGGTCTACGAGGATCATCAGGATAGGGTGGGAGTTCCAGAAGTGCCTGAGCTTGGGTGGTTAAGAAATACCTTATTAAGAAGGTGACTGTCACCTAAAAGGCAGACGAAACTAGCTGTGAGCATCGTAGGCAGGGAAAGCAGAGGTGCAAAGGCTTTAACAAAGGAATCAATGTCTAATGCTGGAAACAGGAAGTCAAGTGTGGGCCAAACCATGCAGGTTCTGGCGAAACGTTTTAACCGGCCAATCGAATTCTATATCCAGTAGAAATCCCTAAGAGGGCCTTAAGATATTGAGGGGCATAATATCATTTGTTTTTAAAAGGTTTTATTCAACATCAGATATATGTCTCATAAGTTTTGGAAATATATTTAAATCTGGGATACATAAAAAATATATAAATTATTATTTAAGAATAAAAATACATATTATAGAAGAAGAACTGTATATATAAGTTGGTACTTTGTGGTGGGGAGATATATAATGATACACATTTACCATTTTTTGAATATAATATACACAAATTATTCACATTTTAATATCACTGAAATTTAAATGGGTTAAAAATGATGGCATGTCAAAGTTAAATTTGTAGCATATTATTCTTTCTTAAAGGTAAATTAAAAAAGAATCCATTTCACAATAGATATTCATTTTATATTTGATGAATTCTGGGGGAAAAGGGTGTATACTAATATTTACAGAGTGACATGTATTTCTAGGCACTACTCGAAGTGCTTTATATTAACTTTTTGGGGGGGGGAGTGGATTCTTTTTGGGGAACACCTCTCCTTCATATTTCAGGTAGTGCTGTTCTATCCTCCACTCTCCATTCCGAGGTGGATGTATGACCAAGGCCCAGGGTACCAGACTTTCAGTGCTAAAACTGGGACTGTCATAGAAAACTAGGAAGTCTGGTCATTCTATCCATTCTCTTACATCACAATTGATGCTTAAATGGAAAATCAATTCTGATTGAACCAATAACAGTCTTCACTGGAACTTTTATTAGTTCCTTCAAAAAAAAAAATGCTTTCTTTTTGAACTGATAGATAACAATTAAGTCATTACATGTTTACAGCAGCTGGTCGTCATCATTACAGATACCAAGTACGATCTTGCTTAGAACAGAAATCAATAGAAAAGAAGAAGAGATTGTAGTCTAATAAAAAGTGTCTAGATGTCATCACGTGAGTTTCTGGGTGAAATGACCTGCGGCCATTTGTTATGTTAGGCTCATTAGACAATAAACTCCCTTCCTTAGACTCTTTGAGTTGAGTTTCTATTCCTCCTGATCATGATTGTCATCACATATATAGTATTTGGTCTAATAAGTGCATTTTCTTTCGCTAATTTGTGAGATTTAATAGGGGGAAAAAAGGTAAATGGGAAGATTCTCATGGGAAAAATAATCAATGTGGAGAGAAGACAGTCTGCTATAAAGAAAATGTAAATATGTATATAGGTTTAAGCATTTTTAAAGTGGTCCCATTTTAACTATTACATAGGTAGGTAATAATGTTTTAATCATAGCATTTTAAGTTGACTTTTTTGTTTTTTTTGTTTTGTTTTGTTTTTGTTTTTTGCTTATTTCAATATAATTAAGTAACTAAGCTAGAGAATTTATCTTTGAGGAAATAGTTTTTATTAAGGAGTGTTAGGTATAGAGTTGTGGAAGTTAGTGCCTTGAATATTATGTTCTTTACATAATATAAAAGAAGCAACAAAAGGGTTAGGCTAATATTTTTGACTGTGTTCCCAATTGAAAATACAGTTAAACTTCAGCTACTTATCAATAATTTCATAAGGTGGAGTGTATGACCTGAGGGTCCAGAACAGACTAGTGTTGATGGAGGAGGGGCGGGCTGAAACCAGTGTGAGACAGATGTTAGGAGAAAGGAGCATCGGTCCGCAGTGAGAAGTAAAGTGCATTCAGGGGCCAGTCACCCAGAGTTAAGGAAGAAAACTCTAGGAGATAAACAAATGGATGTGAGTCCAAGTCCAGAATCTTCAGAACCAAATTTCAGTTAGAAACTGAAATGGCCCTTTGAGTCCGAAGATAATGGGGACTCGGATAAATATTTCTTTAGTTGTTTATGGACTTCCTTTAAAAAAAATAAACTTTTCTATTTATGAACAGTATGAAATTCACATAAAAGTTACAAAGATAATATAGAGTTCCCATGTACCCTGTGCCAGTTTTCTTATTATTGTTCTACTTTATATTCATGTAGGTTATGATTGTTACAAATAATAAACCAACATTGATACATTGTTATTAAATTTCCTAATTTATTACGATTTCCCTAGTTTTTACCTAATGTTCCTTTTCTGTCCTAGGATGCCATGCAGAATACCAACTGCATTTAGTCATTATGTTTCCTTAGGCTCTTCTGGGTGTGACAACTTCATAGACTTTCCTTGTTTTCAATCATCTTGACAGTTTTGAAAAGTATTGCAAGTATTTTGTGGACTGTTCCTCCATTGGGATTTGCCACCAGAATTTAATACCACCTCTCATCATATGAATAACTACAATTATTACTTTAAAACACCCCAAAGTAGTTTTATTGGCAAAAACACATGGGGGAGAAACATGAATCTTATGACAGGCAGATTTAGGTCCTTTGGTGATTTGGCAAAGTTGGTAGCATTTGCTCAGAATTAGATCAAAAAATATTGATTTTCTTTGAGTTAGATTAATTAAGGTGCTTTAATATTATACCATTTAAATTCATGGATTAACGTAATTTATTTATACGTGTGCATGTGTGTGTGTGCATGCATGTTTGAGAGAGGCAGAGAGAAAGATACAGAAAGAGATCAATCATCATTTAAACAATATTGTCACATCCCTATATATATTTTTTCCTAAATGAAAGGCCTCTGTTTCTTTTGAACTCAATCATTTTATTTTTATGAATTGAAATAAAACTAAAAAAGCTGTCCTTTGGAAATTAGAAATTAAAGCTCCTCACAGATGGTGTGTGTCTCCTCTTATCTGGTCATCTGGCTGATTTTGAACAAATCCTATTTAATTCCTTTCTTCTGGAAAATTTCTAATCAAACCTTGGAAAATCAACACCATCAAAAATCAACCCCCCACCTCTGCACTTGAAAGTTATCAAAAGATGAAGGTAGAGGAATTCATGACCTTGAAATGTGAGCAAAACATCAGCCAATCACGACTGTAGGGAACAGAACCTTCACTTCTATGGAACAGGTGGCAAAACAATTACAGATGTGCAGCTGTTTTACGCCATCAGATTCTCCACGGAAAAGCCGGAGGTGATTGTTATGTAAAAAATGTTTTATCTCCACAGAATATATTTAATAAAACTGTGAGGTATGTAAATTTGCCAGCCAGAGGTAGAAGCATTTCAAAACTTGACTATAGTTTTGTTTATATTAAGAAATTACACTTATTAGTTTAAATCATCTAAATCATAAATTAGCATAATAGAAACATCTCTGTAATAAAAAGCTGCCATTCTATTACCACATAGTTTTATTTCTGTAAGACTTTATTAGCAATGAATATCAAGCAGGCCAGGAGATGTAATATATTGCCTAATGTGGTATTGTGGAATGGAAAACATACTCCATGAATATGCAAACTCTATTCCCATACATAAAAAAACAGCTCTATAAATATATGTCCAGCAACACCAACATGGTGGCTGTTATATTATTTTCTTAGCATACCTCATATTGCATATATTTGTAATTATAATATATTCAAAATGAATCCTTGCTATTCAGGAAATGAAACAATCAATGAAGTACACTGGGGGCTGACCATAGGCATTGCATTAAGAAAGACATTAAGGAAAGGGGTGGGTTGAAGAATGGGAGAAAGGAAAAAAAAAAATAAAAACAGAGGCTAGAGAAAAGATAGCAAAAAACTAATTGAAGAAAGGGAAGCATTTCTGGCTGTTTATCTCCTTGAAGTCTTAATATAACCTCTGAGTTTGTCATATTCCCATTGCCAAGATCAGGAACAGAGACTCAGATAAGAGGAAGCTCATCTGTGGTCACCCAGAAGGTTTGAGCTTGAACCCAGTCTTTCTGATCGGGAGTTCCCTTTCTCATTTCTTACATTAGAGTTTCCTGGAGAAAGGATGGGAGAGGAGGACAGGGAAACCGTATCAACAGGTGCAGAAGTCAGCACTTCTACTTCCGCCACAGGCTTCCTGCTTCCAACTATTTTCGCTATCAGAATTCTGCATACTTTTGTGTTGGAAAAGAAGCTTGACCATATCTCTTAGTCTCTGCGAGTTTGCTGTCTCATCAGTATGGCAAAACCAAAGCACCCAGAACACTGAAAGCTGCAATAAGTGTTTTAATAAGAGTGAAATGGGATCCTTGTATAGCTCAAAGATGTTGGTGAGGAAGCTTGGTGTGGAAAGACTGAAGGAGGTGACACTTGACCCAGGGAGGTCCTGAAACGGGGGTTAGAGATAGGAGGGGGGAAAGGAAAGGATTAGCTCATACAATTCTGATGCCAATCCCAGTGTGTGGGTTTTTTCCCTACACCAAGCAATTCTCTAACACCAGTTGAGTTTCCTACAATTCAACTAAATTCTGACACTGTCTACTTGGAAATAGCATCAGATTCCACAGTTTAAGGGCTCAGTTCTACAAGACTGCCCCATACCTATTTCAGATGCCAATCACAAGTCCAGGTTGCCACCTGAACTCCTGACCAACCAGCTATAGATCAAAGGTTCCCACCACCCTCTCCATGGGTTCCATTAATTTTCAAGAGACGCTTACACAATTCAGGAAAACATTTACTGAGTAGATTACTAGTTTATTATAAAAGTGTAACGAGGTGGAATTCTTCTCTCCCAGACTCTACCTTAATTCCAGCCTGCATTTCTGTAGAAATGCTATATTGACTGAAGTTCTTCTTGAGACTTGAGTAACTTCTAGTCTGACCAACTGGGAACAGAGATTTGGAGATTTCATGATCTTCCTTAGATCTTGCTTCTTTCCCCACACTTTCTCCACCCTCCTTGAGATAAAAGATTGTTGGGCTTGAAGCCATGATTAAATAGATTTGAGAAAACTAAAATCTCCCATCTTCTCATTACTGTTTTGATAAATAAAACTTTTCCATATTCCAAACGCTGATCCACTGACTACTAAATATTTGATGCACCGAACACACAGGCCAATTTCCAGCCCCTCTCCTCTTTGGGGAGGTCTGGGGGTAGGACTGAAAGTTCCAACTCTCTCCACTGGCAAACAGCCCCACCCTTAGGTGGTTTCTAAAAGTCATCTCATTAGCATAATAAAAGATACCTTTATCACTCTCATCACAGGAAATTCCAAGGGTTTTAGTAGCTTTATGCCAGAAAAAGGAACTGAAGACAAAATATATATGTTTCTTATTATAAATCACAATATCATAGCTGGTAAGGGAAATGCTTTCTGACTCTAGGAACTCAGATGTTGTTACCAAATAGACTTACTGTGAGTTTCATTAGCACAGTCTTGTCTTGAAAGGAGAGAAGTAGGGATTAGCAGTATTTGTTTATGCAGAATACTAAAGACTGATGGCTACACCCCCACCAAAATGCATACACTGAAACCTAATACCCAATGTGATGGTATTAGGAAGTAGGTGATTAGGTCATGAGGGTGGAAACCTCATGAATGGGATTAGTGCCCTTATGAAAGAGACCCCAGAGAGCTGCCTTGCACCCTCTACCACATGAGAACTCATCTAGAAGATGGCTGTCTATGAACCAGAAAGGAACATTCACCAGACACTAAATCTGCCAGTGCCTCGATCTTAGACTTCCCAGCCTCCAGAACTGTGAAACAGAAATTTCTGTTGTTTAATACCTCATGTAGTCTATAGTACTCTGTTATCGCAGCCTTAATGGACTAAGATTATTGAAGAAATGTTAGGTGTAATAACAACATTGTCTAAGTATGGATTGATATTTGAAACAGGCCATTCAGGGTGATCCACTCTTGAGAAAATATATGAAGAAAGGAACTTACTACTTTACAACTAAGCTGTTTCGAATTGTTCTAAGATGATCTTACTGATGTAATTTGATTTAACAGCATGGTGGGTTGTAAAAGGCTTCCTTATATGAAACCAAAATCAATTGAAGGCCCCTAATCTACATGGAAGGTCTACAAACCCCTGGATGCCACTCACTTGATCCAACACCAACCTCCAAAGTTTCCTACCTCCTAGAATGATAATGTCCCCTCTCTGCTTCCACCCCCATACCAGACACACATTTCTGTTGGTGGAATATAGGGGTTGATAGTACAAACAATGGGATGAAGTTGTCTGGATACAAATCTCACCTTCAACACTAATGTCTAACTTTGGGCACTTATTTGATCATGGGTGCCTCTAATTCCTCACATGAAAATAAGAATAATCACAGGTACTTCAGCAGGTGGTGGTGAGGAGGGAGTGAGATGCTGCTCCCTCCTGTTTACCCCAAGCCTGTCACAGCAGAAATACTTGTTGAATGTTTGTTGTTGTTTCTATTAAAGCTGGTATAAGAACTGTCACATTATATAGAATTTAAATTTAGTTCTTGTTTTCTTGCATGCCACAGACTTCTTATAAAGTCTATCAACATAATGCTTGCCTTTCCTTCTATTTTCCAAAGACAAAAAGGGAGTAAGAATAGGCTGATTTCTCTGGAAATAAAATCAAGCAGCTTTTCCTGTGCTGAACGGTAAAGTGCCTTTTCAATCTAATCACTCTGCGATGCTTAATGTAGGAAATTAGAGAGCTGATGAGATGCCACAAGCTTCCATATCCTCTCTCACTGCACATAAAGCCGTGTCTCCACCATCAATCAGGTAATCTTAGGTTAGCTGCATTCAGATTTCGGTAAGATGCAAAAAGTAACTATATGCATGCCGAGCCTACCAGAATTATTCCGAAAGTAAGTTAGCAGGAACACTGATATAGTGTTACTTCTGTTTCCAGGGGCCATGCATGACCTCTGCTTTTATTATGCTTCTTTGTAACTTCAATTGTCAAAGATTAATTATACCTGTTCAGGGTAAAAGATAGTGTAGAGATATGATTAAGATATGGGTACTTGGATTGTATTGCAGGATTCACATTTTGGCTACTCTCCTAACTAATGTGTCAAGTGAGTGACATTTTGTAACCCCTGGACACAGTTTCCTCATCAGAGAATTTTAATAACATCTCCTTTGAGGGATACTGAAAAGACTAAATAAGATAACAAACAAAATATGTTTAGTGTTGTGTCTGACTCATATACACACATACATCATACACATATACAATTCACCCAGTAAATGGTAGTTATTAGTGCTCTTAAGGTCATATTCTAGGTACCATGAAGGGGGCAGAGAGCTTGGATTCCAAAAGGACACACAGATCTATACCAAATTGCTCTAGGATGGGTGATATGCAAGTTGCCTATGTTCTGTTAGGAGTGTCATGTGTGCTAGGCACTGCACTTCTCAGTTCTCTTAGATCACCTGCACTACCTCTTATGAGGGTGGCACTGTTGTCCCCATATGGAGGTGAACAAACAGAAACTCTAAGAGATTAAAGTAATTTCCCTGAGGTCACACAGCTGAGATTCAAAGCAAACTTTTCTTTAGCAATAACATCCACGCTTTTGATACTTCAGCGTACTTCCTCCGTTTATTCTGTCTAGAGAGATTTGAGTAACGCTTCACAGACCTAAAAGAAATGGCCGTTGGACATGGCTTGAGTGGTCATTAAAATGCTGAAAGGTAGATAACAAGAATGTACTTTTTTTAAATTAAAAATTTTTTTCAGAAAAGGCCATTTTTTTATCTAAGATTACATATCTATTATTTTTGTGATATCAAATGCGCTTTCCTTTAAAAAGAAAAGATGATGGTAGACAATAGTAGATGGTAGATTTTTTTTCTTCTATCTAGTATTCACTACATCTGGCTAACCTGTATTAGTTTACACCCCCTCTTTTTTTCTAATAATGTTATAAGTTATTATTTGGAATCCCAGATTCTCCTTCTCCTTTAACACTTATTATAACTTCTTCCTTGATAGAATGCGTGCGAGAAGGACATGAGTCTTGACAGTTGAAAATAATGGTGAAATTAGTTTTGACTGTCAGCCTTGGAAGTAAAGGTGATTTTTAGAATGGTGAAAGGACAATAATAAAATGCAGAAACTAAAAAATAAGAAATAAACTGGTGATAGTTATTCTCTTATGTTTGATTCAGAGAGGGAAGGAGGGAGAAAAAGAATAGGATAGATGGAGAGAAAGGTGGATATTTAAAATAATGTGACCATGAAATTACGAAAGCTATTGGAAGAGGAGGAAAATACGTTAAATACTGGGCACGGCATAACAGATTCAAGACTGAACAGGCCACACATCCAACATAAATCTTCTGTGACCTAGCTTTGTGGTTAGTTCTTAGCGGGTCTCAACTAGCTTGTATTTTGCTCATTTTAACCTACAAATACATACATTTTACCTAGATTAGAAGCACAGCTCAATGAACAAGGGCTCTCTCACTTTCTTTCCTTTTTTTAAAAAAAAATATTTCACTTTTACTCTTGTTTGCATGTGTACATTTTGCAAATTTGTATACTCTTTAACAACATATAATGCTAATCAAAAAATGTCTACGTTTCAAAGGCTTAGCGGCTGTGGCGTTTGGTCTTCTCATACCTAGGGCGACAGTCCACATTTCCCGGGGCAATGTGGTGCTGTGTCCCCCATCTCATGGGAAGGCAACACGTCCGAGTGCGGCCAGAAACATGAATAACACACCATCCTAAGAGACCAAATGCGTTCAGCACTGTTGCTCTGAGGAAGAGGCTGCCCTCTCTGAGTAGATGAGTATATTATGCGATCTGATCCAATTATGACAAAAACAGCAATTTAATTCACATTCATTTAACCATTAGCTTCAATAACAGTGATGGCACTGAATTTGCAGCATGACTGACACTGACAATACCTGAAATGAAGCACTGTAAATATTACTGCTGGGAGACTCCTACAACAGCTGCTGGGTCTTACTGTAAAAGTCTCTTTCCTCAAGGGAGGGCTTTCTGTCTGACAGTTTTACAATGCTTCTTTGTTCAGGGGACAGAGACTAGTTTCCTTGGAAAATTGCAATAAGAGGCAACTGTGATTCTCTGTCAGTGGTATATGATGTACAGAAGCTTAGAATTTCACATTCAAATTTGAAAATGAAAAGCCTACTCTTTCTTTGAAATGCGTTATTTCAGTGGGAACTCTCCCTTGTAAATAGTAAACATTATTCATTCATTCATTCATTCATTCATTTTTTACAGGGACAGGATCCAATCATTTGGCTCAAATACAACAAGATTCTATGCACTATCCTTTGGGATACCCAAAGTCAGGTTATGTATCTTTTATCTTTAAGTAGCATCTTCTCTGAACTCTTCTTTATTAATTTCTACTAGCTTATGGTTACTTTATTATACTTTGTAATCATCTCTCCCTGATATTTAATAAGAAGCATTATTGTGTTTATGGAAACAAACTCATTTATTTTCCAGTGATCTCCTCACAGCTGAGACCTGCTAAAGTCTCCTAGTGTGAGCCCTTTAATACAGGACCATGTATTTGTAGAATTGTTGATGTTTCTGTGATTTAGATGGAATGCTGACCGTTTGGGCTAGCCGTCGTATATGTTGAATGTTAAGCAGAGGCATCATAGTTGAAGATTCTGAGTGACAATGGGAAACAGGACTAGGACTATAGACTATATAAAAAACTTTTTTTTTTTTTTTGACGGTACAAACAGAACTCATTCCAAAATGGAACATTCTCTCAATTGTTGTTATTTTTTTTTGGTATGTGTTTTGTGCGTATATATGTGCATTTGTTTGTTTGTTTTTATAAATGGCTTTATAAGCACATTTTTGGGGGTATCTGACCAGTCTAAAAGCCAAGGTCACTTTTTTTCTCTAGGTACTAACCACTTCAGCTTCTTTAATAGGAGTTGTTTCCTGGCAAGAAGGTTTGTATGAGGTCTCTCCAATCTATGACCATAGTGGTCTGTAGTGTATTGGATGATTACGTTATACTGTTTGATCAAACCTCTTAAAAAACCCAGGCATTTAATTCATATTCAGTTAACCATTAGCCTACAACCATTTTTTCTTGCAATTTGTAATTAAGAAATAAGGAAAGTTGAGCAAGTCTTTTGTAGCTAAAAATCTAAATTAAAGTATAAGCGTAGGGTGAGTATACTTTCATAACCTTAAAACTGAAGTTACATAGTATCATTTCTACCATACTCTATTGGCTAAAGCAGCATATGTCCAACCAGATTAAAGGAAAAATATATACGCCCAATCTCTCAATGGAAGGCATGTCAAGCTAACATTGTACAAGAGTTTGTGGGATGGAAAATATTGTTACATATATCTTTGGAAAGTATATTTAACACATTGACTAACATAATGCCACATTTTTATGGCAGCATTCTTAAATCAAACAGAGCAGGTGACCTATTATCAATGAATATACATTTTCCCTAATATCCCACATAAATATATTTTAATTTTGAAGGGAAAATCATACAATTTCTAATCATTTTTCAATGTGGGAATTATAACCCATGTCTCCACCAATATTTTATACCAACTCACTTATGTTACATGAGTAAGCTATGCTGCAGAGAAGCAAAGAGACTTAACCTTGGTCACAGGCTACATATTATGTAGCACTAAGGTTAAAATCCACATTTTAACTCTGTTCAATGGTCCTTCAATTAGACAAAATAGCCTTTCATCAGGTCTACTGATTAGAATATTTTCATAGTAAGAACTATCTTCCAATCACTTTATAAATGACTCTATTCCGAAGTGATTTCATATGAATAATCAAAACAGGACTAAGACAATTAAAAAATCAAGACTAACTTCATTTGAATGAACAACTTGTTAAGTCAATCCTCTTTTCAAAGAAAATCATAGCTTTGGCTTGGTTGTGATTTAGATACACATTGATTTATTCCATGGGCAGTAAGGCACCAGAAATCTCTATTTCAGGAAGCTAAATTGAAGTTAAAAACTAAATTACCATAAGATGTTCAAATGTCATGAAAAACTTTAACTAATGGTGAATCTCTTCCTAGATATCTACCATAGAAAAAAACATATATGTCAAAATGTCATTTAGTTTTCCTCAATCTTTTTAAATATCAATAGAGAAAAGGCTACCAATTGGCTATTAATTCCCATGATTAGAGAACCAAGTTAATGGGTCTTAAGTTAATGAAGAGGAAGAAAACTAAGAAAAAAATATTATTTTTATCATTTTAAATTGCACGTTCCCCATTTGACCTTTTAATGTTAACCAGGCATCTCATAAAGCAGAGACTTAAGTTAAAAGATTTGAGTGCAAGAGAAATTACTTAAGATAAAATATAAATAGTATATGAACAAATCTAAAACATCTATTATCTCAAAAAACATTTAAGACTCTATGATGTCAACCTTGACTACTAATAAAAATCCAATTTAAAACTTCATTGAATTATATCTTGGTCAGTGAAGTTAATCAAGAGATAACAGGTAACCTTGTGGTTAACAAACAAAATATAAATATAAAAACACACACACATTTTTTCTTCCTGAAGCAATTGTAGAAACCGATATCAAAAGAACTGAAAATTAATGAAACTCTTTTTATATCAACCATTTATTATCTTCTACCTGTATACACATATAGAGCTGTCTATTTATTTTTATGTCTGCTTATCTATAAACATTTAATGTACTAATATTCCTTAACATGGTCATCCTCTTTTTGGGAATTTAATATAAAAAAATCTTAAGAAGAACCAAAAAATTACAATTGTGATTATTTTAAAGATAGACTTAAATATATGTATACATCTATGTGTGTATATTTCTGTATAAAAATAAACTAAATGAAAATGATAAGATATTAGTTAATAAATTTTGGAACATAACCGTAGAACAAAACTGGAAAGCAATATTCGAAAGTGAAAATGCTTTAAATAGTGTATGATAGTTTGGATTATGGGCATTTATAATTCTATTTTCTTTCAATGTTATTAAAATATAAAGACAAAATATCAAATCTTGAGGAATTTTGAGAGACTCATGTCAAAGAATATTGCTCACTACTAGAAACCAGTTTTCTGTCTTTGTAAACGTATTTTTAAAAGCATATTTACAAATAATCCCAAATTTTATGACTTTATTCTAATTGTTGTAAAGTAGCAAGGTAACTTTCTTATTCGAAATCTTCAGTCCTTATGATTGACAACACCATCCATTGCACTGTTCACCCCTGAAAAATGAGTGCCACCTTCATGCTCTCTCTCACTCTCCCCCATAAAGTCAACCACTGAGTCTTGTTGATTCTATCTCTTTAATAACTCTGGGATATGTATACTGTTTGTTTGTTTTAATCCCACTTCTAAGGCTTTATTTTCATCCCACGTATAACTGAAATAGCATCAATATTATCTTTCTCTGATATGTGTATCTCACATCCATCTCTCTTACAGCCTGCACGTATAATGTTTCTAATGCAAACAAACCATCATCATCATCATCATCATTATCCATGTTACTCTCCCGCTTAGAAAGCTTTGTTGCTTTCCCATAGCATTTCCATAAAAAATTCAAACCCTTTCTTCAGTTTTTATACAGAAAGTTTAGAATCTACTCTTTCTTAAAACTTTAAACTTCATGGCCTGATACTCTCCCACACAAACTCTTGTCTATAGATATATCAGCAAGTAACGGTGCCCTTCAAAGGATACATTTTTAAAGTGAAATTCTGTTCTTGGGTCTTTACCAGACTAAATGTAGAAACTGTCATCTTTGCTGTTTATGAAGAATAAAAAAAAGTTGCTATGTCTCAGGAAAGGTGACAACAGCAGAGGGTCCCTGGGTTGGATCTGAAGCTGCCTAATGTCAGGGAAAGGAAGTGCTCCTTCCTTGGGCCTTTGACAGTCACGGCAACTTTCAGCATTGCATGTTCAGAGCCAGACGCTGCCTTCATCTGCTTGGCAGAGGGGAATAGAGATTGTAGACAGTCTGCCAAGTTTTAAACAGAGGGGCTTAGAGATCCAGAGCAGGGCCCCTCAAGGACCAGTGGGTCCAGTCCACCAAGTTCATGCCCAAGGACTTGGCAGGCAGTGAGTCGTCCTCATTAAAATCCAGTTTGGATCATGGCACATTTTCACTGGCACCCAGCTGGTAGCCAAGGAAGAATACAGATAATAGGGAATAAAACACACATACAGAGACGAATACACATATATACACACAAACCCAAATTCTAAACTGGAAATAGGCAAAATATCAAACTTGTGTTTAATAGTTGTCGACAAAATGCTGTCCAGGTAACTCCATACCTCCAGAGCCTTCCTTTAATCATGTTCTCGTTTCTTTTTATCTTTTTTTCTTGCTGCCCTAATCACTCCCCACTTTTAATATCCCCACACTGGCTTTAATTAAACTTTCTTTAGTTTCAGTTTGTTTGCCAGGGAGGTTGGTTTTCACTCTCAAAGTCTAGTCCAATTCTCTTGTCCAGGCAGTCAAGGTCATCAGGGAAGTTTGTCAGAACCCTGCTTCCTCAGGAGTTTCTCTCATCTTCGCTCTGTGATTTCTGTGATTAGTCAACTCGAGCCCGGCCCAGAGGAGCAGCGCTGTTTTCCAAGATTAGAGAGACTGATGCTCTGCACACATCTTCTCCCCTGTCACTTTCTCTCTTCATTCCCCACCCTAATTGAAACATACTTTCATCACATTCTGATTTTACAAAATCTATTTAATCTTCTATTTAGTTTTCTGTGGGTTTTGTACTGTTGGAGGAAATGTCTGCAGCCAGCTCTGTGATGCTGGGTGAACTGCTGAGGCCTTTGGGAAAGTGAGAGTTATTTTTATTACTGGCACAATGCTATTTTGCTACCTGTTTACACTCATTATAATGCCACAATCACAAATCTATTGCTAAGGTCATGAAAGGGGATCCAGTATAAAAACTATATTTTTAGGTTTTATGTTCTTCATCCAGTGAAATTTTCTAAGGCAAAATTCTAATGGGGATTGTCTCATGATGAACCTATCTTTTTTAAAGGAGAGTTGAGGAATAATATCTTTAGGAAAAATGTTGATTGTCAAATGAGAATAAAAAAAACTTATTTTTTTTTGAAGAAAACATTCATTCATTTATTCGAAGTATATTTATTAAGCATTGTAGTAATAGGCATTAAAATGAGAGAATATGAAACTGTCCCCTCTCGCAATATATTCACAGGAAGTTGGGAGACAGGTAGGTAGAGACATCATTACAAGTTGGTGGGCTAGGTACTGAAATAGAGGGATAGTAAGTAAAATATAAACAGGGAAGAAAGATCATCAATGGACCAGAAATTCAGGGAAAATCCTTGAATTATAAAGAGTAAATGGAAACAGACAGAAGTGGAGAAATAGTGTCACCTATCTCCGCAGCAGTTGTGTGGGTGAACTCTAAGCCTACAGTTAAGAGATTAAAAAGTGGGAAGTGTTAAAGAGAAGACAATAAGCCGCCCCTCCCGCAGTGAAGTCCCTTATGCTAAGCCTCACACCGCCCAACGGAGACTGAATTACAGCTTCTGCTCTTACACAAGTGGAATTTTAACCAGCCAATCAGGAATCCTCTGATCAGCACTAGTTAGGTAATCGGCCTCATAAATCACTGCCATCCCCTATACGGAAAGTAGCTTTGCAATAACCATTTTTTTTTTTTTTTTGCCTAGAACAACTTGTTCCTTTTCCTTGTTCCTGTTCCCTTCTGCCTATAAAATCTCTTGCCTTGTATAGCTTTTCAGAGCTCCTTTCCATCTCCCAGACTGGATGCTGCCTGATGCATGAATTACTGAATAAAGCCAATAATATCTTTAAAAGTACTCAGTTGAATTTCTGTTCTTTAACTGAGGTAATGGGGTATCCCCTGCATTATTGAAAGAGGGGCTCTACTCAGAACAGCAAAGATGCAGGCACTACTGCATTTTCCTCTGACTCGGAGAGTGAGTGCCAGAGTGGGTAGGGCCGTGTCCCCGAGAACGAATGTTTCTACTGCCCAGTGACTCTTTTCACACAGAAGAAAGAGCCACTGGAAGGCCACTCACCACAGTGAATCTAAAATCACCAAGGTAGATATCACTTATCAAAACAGTGAATATTCTATAAAAGATGAAAAGGAAGGAGAAATTAGAAAAAAAACCCAGAAATATCTAAAAAATAAACTATTAGAAATATCTAAAAAATAAACTATTATAAACAATTTTTATATGGGGCACATAAAAGTAATATAAAAGGCATTAAGTGAAAAAGCATTGAGTATTTTAAACGGATAAAAATTCAATCACGAGGAAGACATAAAATCACTGACTTCATTTAAATTCAATGGCTTCAATAAATCAGAAACAATTTTTAAAATGTATATTGATTCTTAACACGCCACTCTAAAAATTGAATAGTTCAGGTAAAACAATAATTAAATAAGAAAATAAGGTGTGGAAAATTCAAAATAACTCAGCAAGACTTAGTATCATTTATGTATATACAATTATAAATGTATATATGTACACACATATAAGTGCATATAAGCTGAATGTAATCATGTCGTTTCTGCCCAAACTAAAAATATACAATATTTTCAAAGATACATGACACATTACCTGAAAAATTGATCATGTATATTCCATTAACAAAGAATACATTCTAAAGAGCAGGGGGAAAGGGGGATTTAAGGGATAAAGGAAAACATCAGATGGACAACAGGCAAAAGACATTCTGGGAGAAGGAATGGCTGGGAGAGGGTTGCTTATTCAGGAATCCTGGGGCTTTAAAAAGTCCTTCAAACAACCTACAGCAAAGAGTAGCCACTTATTGGAAGGAGCAAGGAATGCATCTATGGAGCTTTGGTCAGTCCGCAGAGGCAGGTCTCTCTCAGTCTGGAAGCGGAGAATGGCACAGGGATTAAGTCTGTCCACCTTCCGCCCGCCACCGCCCCTGTCTTTTCCCTTCTGCCTCTCTCTCCCACAACCCGCCCCCAAGCCACACCATATGTTGCCTCATATTTTCTGGTTTTTATCTGTTTTTTATTCTTTTCCTTTCCTCGATTTCTTTTCTTGCTTCTCTTGGCAGAATAGCATCCCATAAGTCTTAGAGTTTCTCTCAAGGCAAACATGTAACAGGGCTCATTCCTAATTCAAGGGGCTATAGGGGCTCAGATAGGGAAACTTGGTTCCCTACCTATTTAGTACGTACTATGATGGCAAATTCTTTAAGATATTAAGAAGTACAAGTGAGAAGGTGACAGTAAGTGTGGTTGGAAAAGTGAGCAGAAAGAAAATTATTAAAGATCTTGGTTCTATGCACCCTCTCTCTCCACCAGAGGTAAAAGAATATTTGCAAGACTCTAAGTAGTGATGTGGCACGTCCCAGAGCCCGGAAAATGGAACAGAGATGCTAAAAACTGAAAAACACAAAGCATGCAAAACACTAGAGATGGGAAGAAAGAACCATATTTAACAGAAGGTTTTTCAGTCTTCTAGTGGAGCCTGGTGCTAATGACTGGCACCCATTAGCCTGAAGAGTCTAATAATAGCACTTTGCCCTGACTCATTCAGGTCCTGAACATACAACAGAAAAAAAGTAAAATACCATTAGAGAGACTTTTGATCTAAAAGTTTAGATACAAAGAATGTGAATAATTAGGCTGATATTTGAATACTTGGATCAAGTATTCACATTTCTGGGTATAAACCTTGGTTATTTCTCCTTGAGTTTGAACTCTTATTTCCTTGGCAAAAAATATAGGTACCAGAAAAGCAGGTTTCATAATAAACTGAAAGCATATAGAAAGAGCTCTTCTGTTTGCCTTTAATATGCCTATATAAAGCTTAATTTTTATCTAAGTCATAATGTGCACAATATTTTAAAACATAATGGCCTTTCCAAATGTGTTTATCTCGAGGCGAGTTTTCTTAATTCCCAAGTTATAAATGTCAAGACTCCAGATTCACTGACACATACCCAGTCTGATGGGAGCCCTTTTGAAACACCTTTGTTACGTGTCTGAGCTCTGCATGCCCAAGGAGCTCACTCTGTCTCTGGACAGTCCTGACTCAGAACGTTCTTCTTGCTATTGGACCTAAATCAGTGGTCCTGCAAAATATTGAAAAAAATTTTTTTTCTTGAATAATATATATAATTATATAATATATAATTATATATGTATTAACCATAACATTTTAAAATTATATATATAGCCAATGAAAGTAATGATAGTTCTTTTAAACTATATAGTTGAATCTTCTTTTCATGTATTCATTGCTCTTACCATCTCACACTTTTTACTGCTTAAACATCCCTGCTGACTTCAGCTACTGTATTATATATTTTCCCCCCACACCTTTCATGATGCTAGATTTTTTTCGATAGAACATATTGTCATATTTTAGTTTTCCTCTTAAAGTGAGATGCTCTGAACCCCACAAAATGGCAAGGGCACATTAAAGTTTGATTCCAGGATCTGATGAATGCCTGTGCTTAATATAGTCCAAGAATCTTTCCAGTTCCGAGATTCTGTGATTTCATGACAAGACCAATAGTGTAACCCTAGTACCCCCTGACATGGCTTCATTTTCAAAATGGAACAAAGTCATTACTCCATGATACGTAAACACAACACCATTGTCAGAAAACATCAGCTGTTGCTTTTCCACGGATATTGGTAACAGCTGTTTGTCTGACAACGGAGAAGACTGGGTACCCTGTGTGGCTCCGGAGTCGTGAAGCAGCCTTTTATCTCGAGCGTAAAGATGACTCTTTGCCCTCTAGAGATTCAGATGACAAAATCCCATAAGGTAGAACAGTCAGGCTTCAGAATGATGATCGTTTTGAGACATTGCATTTTTCCTTCCTAACCCAATGAGTCAAAACCATCTGGCTATTCGCATCCCTGTGCTCTTGTTAAAGAATGTTCCCTAAGCATCAGAGAATTTTTATCTAGTCAATTATAGTTATTTCCTATTTAAATCTCAGAGCATACATGCCTCTTATTGTGTTATGGCTGTGTGATACTGTTGATTTATCTGCCAAAATATCGGCACATGATATTATCATGTTTCCTAATATCTGATGAACAAGATGAGATGAATGTTGTCTAGATTCTTATTTCTTTGGATGATGTGATAGTTAATTTTATGTGACAACTTGACTGGATCAGCAGATGTCCAGATATTTGGTTAAACATAATTTCTGGATATGTCTGTGAAGGTGTTCCTAGGTGAGGTTAGCATTTGAATTAGAAAACAGTAGATTGTTCTCCCCCAAGTAGGCAGGCCTCATGAAATCCACTGCAGGCCTGAATAGAACAAAGAGGTGGAATAAGGGGGGATTCACATTCCCTCCCCACCTCACGGCTTAGCTGGGGCATCCAATCTGCTGTCCCAGTGACTCCTCGTTCTCAGGCCTTTAGTCTCAGGCTGTATTCCACACCATCAAGCTCTCAGACCTTCTAACTATGCCACCTGCTTTCCTGAGTCTCCGGCTTACAGATGGCAGACTGTGGAACTTCTAAGCCTCCAATTCCTTAGAATAAATCTCATCTCATCTCATCTCATCTCATCTATCTATCTATCTATCTATCTATCTATCTATCTATCTATCTATCTATCTATCTATCTCTATCTATCTATCTATCTATCTATCTATCTATCCATCCATCCATCCATCCATCCATCCATCCAAATCATCCATCCATCCATCCATCTATCCATCCATCCATCTATCATCCATCATCATGCTTTTTTTTCCTGGATAACCCTAACTAATACAGATGGCCAGTGTAAAAAGAATGCTAACTAATAAGTCTGTAGACATTTGTGAGGAGATTGTCCCACAAAGTTCTGTACTTTGAGAGTGAAGTAAAGACCTGTTGTTATTTATAGGAAAGATAAAACTTGGATAAATTGGCTAGCTATCTCGCTATAATCAATATCAACAACTCCAATAAAAGGTAAGAGTAAACACTTATTAAAATAAATTTTAAGAACTATTTATAAGATTTTCTCTTTTATTTTCTTTATCTTACTTCTCACGCTTCCTTCATACAGCACCATCTTCAGCAGCAGCCAGTTACACTATACATGCAATTATTTTGTTTGTTTTTTCCTCATGCATCTCCGCTGCCTAAAATATCATTCTTACGCTGTTAACCAAATGAAGTGTACTCAACTTTTAGAACTCTGTCTAATGTTACATCATGTTATTTGTTGACCAGCAAAAGATATATATAAATTAAAATAAACAGATAGATAAATCAATATATGTCTTCTATGTTCCAGGCAAAGTGTTAGGCTGGCTAAGGATACAAGAGTGATCAAGAGAAATTCAAGCTTTGCACTAAAGACCCTATTCTTTAATGGAAGAGACAAATTAAAAAAAAAAACAAGCACAGGAAAATATGAATGAAACAACAACAAATTGTGATATTAAAAAAGGAAATGAAAAAAGTTAATATAGATAAAAAGAAGGATGATCTATTTTTGATAGCATTTTTGATAATCACTAAAGTTGAGAGTCAGGGACTAGCCAAATAAAGTATAGGCACATAATTGATGGTGGTGGAGACAATCCACATAAAGAGAAGCGTCTCATATATTCAAGAGAGTAAAAGAAGATGAGTAAGTGTGAGTAATATAAGCAAAAGATAGTGGCGCAGGATGAGGTTGGAGAGGCAGACAGAGGCAAGACCATTCAGAGTTTTCGAGGGGTAAGGATTTTTTTCCATGTTCAATGTGAAGCTGCTAAAACCTTTAATTTTGACTTGCTTTGTTTCAATCAATATGCAATTAATATAAAGTGATTAGATCTTAAGAGGTCAGTTAGATGAGTTTTGACACATGTAAATACCCATGTAACCACTATCCAAAACAAGATATAGAAAATTACAACCCTCTCAGAAAGTTCCCTGTGACCCCATTCCAATCAATTTCCTTCTCACCATTCATCCATTACCAACTCCCTTAAAGCAACTATGATTCTGACTTTATTTATTATAACTTGCTTTGTTTGTATTTGGATTTCGAATAAGTGGAATCATATAATATGTAGCATTATAAATTTTAAAAGTTTAAAATATCACACATTGTTTTGTACATGCAATCTCATTAAATAGAGGAAATGGGTATACTATTCTGAATATAATATCAACTGTACAGATGTAATTTTTTATATATTTATATATATAATATATATTTACATATAATTATATATAAAAAATGTTAAATCTGTGCTGTATGTGTATAACCTGTGTGTGTATACACACATGCTAAATTAAGGTGGTATGTAGACAGAGATAACTAGACAGATTTGAGATCACTTTTATATCAAAGTTTCTAGGACTTGTTCATGATGTCTTATATAAAGTATATGGGGGGAAAAAGGAGTAAATAGGATGTCTCTTTAGGCATCAAGGCAGATGGTGGAAGATAGGCTGTAGTACAAATCAAAAGATAAATTCTGAAGAGTTATGTTTGAGATACCTGGGAGATTATTCCAGGGCAGATATAAAGTAGGAAGTTTAGGTATGCAAATATGAAAATCACAGAGAGGTGTGGTCTGAATTTGTAAATCTAGAAGTGATTAGCATATCAATGGTGTTCAAATCCTCTGGAATCAAAAACAATATTGGGGAGGTGGGGAGAGGTGTATTCTGAAAAAGTGACTAAAACTAAACCCTGGGGAAAATTGACAAATAGATTTGACCTAGAGTACAGCCTGCAAAGGGAAATGAGAAAGAAAAAGCCAATAAATAATTAATAGAAAATCAGTAGAGGGGAGAGTTCTAAAAGTCAAGATAGAAGTGTTTCAAAAAGAAAGTAATGGCTTACTGTTTTGAAAGCTAATGAGAAATGTAGTATGATGAGGATGAAGAAGACCATTCATTTGGCAGTATGTAAGGCTTTCGTAACTTTGTAAGAATAGTTTCAGTAGAATAAAATAACAAGAATAGATCAAAATGCATTGACGAGTGACAGGGATGTAAGTAAATGGAGACAGCATATGCGGACAGTACTTTTGAGAAGACTGACTGTGACAGAGAGTAGAGGATAGTCACAAAAAAACATGATATCTAAGCTTTCATTTCTGGACTATACTTAACCAATGAGCATATAATGGGTAATCTAAAAAGAGAAAATAGAGTCAGTAAGGAAGTAGAGGTGTAAATCAGAGGTGTCTTTGGAAAAATGTTTGTCGTCTATTTTGATCAGAGAGTAGTAGACCTGGTGGGTAGTCAGTGGAGATCAGGCAGGAAAGACTATGAGTTTATATTAGGCAATGCTAGAGAAAGCGAAGATATATCTATGAGCTATTAGTTTAACAGATTAGATGGAACTGTGGCCTTTTGACTTGAAAAACACATCTGTCTTAAAAATCCCCTATCAAGTTCTTTGTGAGTTTTAATGCCAATGAATCTGTTCCTCTCTGTCTTTTGTCTTACATCGTCTAGCTTTCCTGTAGAACTGATCTCAATAAAATCTGCTAAAGGAACAGACTACAAATGTCACCTTTAGTAGCTTCAAACTTTCTAAGATTTGCAACATTTTCATTTTCTGGTCACCGGCCAGGATGCAATTCATGTCTCAGTTTTGTGGAGCAACAACTAATTACCACTACTTTTAAAGAGCAATTCTGTTCTTTGGGGCAGAGAGCCAACATTGAGGGGCGTTCTGTATCGCAGAAGGAAAGGTTTCCTTGCCAATCATAGGTGTCTTTGCCGGAACGGTATGATGTCATTGTGATAGGGGCAATGAAAATAAGAAAGCAATGTTCTGTAGTTCCTAAAACTCCAAAATTGAACTACATACTTACTAGATAAGTTACATCAGAGATTAAGAAAATTGTAGTAAACTTTATCGAAGTTCCTAGGCAGTGATGCAGTCGATAGTTAATAAATGCATAGACTTGAGCTTTTGGTATGGCTAAATTTAATTATATGGTACATGCAAGCATTCAATTTTATGAAGGTGAAAATAGGATATCTTGCAATAAAATGAACATTGCCATCAAAGTGTTCAAATTTGCAAATTTAATGTGCTTCAAAATAGCTTCATTTTATCACCATTCAATTGCAAAAAAAAAATCAAACTCATCTAGGAATTAATATCTAGTATAGAGAATGACAACATGACGATTTCTATTTTACAAAGCATGGGAAATAAATGGATGTAAGAATGATTATATGAAACTTATTTGATGACATTTAACAGCGTCTCTCCAGTGGTCTTTAAAATAAACACACACACATCATTTTAAGGTCTCTCTAAATTGAAAGAAAGAGGTATTAAATTGCAATAGAAGAAGCTCACTTTCCAGCCCTCTGACCTTCCTCCTCCCATGTCCTTATCATCCAACCTGCTACTCTGAAACCTCAAGTTCTAATTCTATCATATCCTTAATACAGACCATACAATCTTTAAACTTATTAAGTAGCAGTCGAGGTATGATCCAAAATAAGATATAAGAAGCACATACAATATTTAAGACAGAATATTCACATTTTATACCAGATTGAATAAGAGATAATTGAATGACATATAGCTGGATGTGGCTAAGCAGGGTTTAGTGAAGATTTTGTGATTATCCAGTCCTTTCAATAGATTCAGAAAGGTAAAGTTTTAGGTCAAATAAAATTTACTTTGAAACCTCAATGCATCACTAAAATTAACAGGATTAACCAGATAATTGGCAAAACTTTGTTTCTGTTTGTGTTATATGAAATGGTTTCAGGTGACACTGCTGTCCCAGGTGTATATTAGACACAGCTGGGATGCCATCTGTGGTCCTCATTGCCTTGTTATTTGGGTTCCAGAAGCAGATCTTTGTTTTTCTTTTCTAAGAAACGATGGCATCATTTTAAAGAGTATATTTGCATCATACTGTTTTGGATTTCATCATTATTATAAGACCTTGGATGAGAGTCTCAATCCCCTTTGGCCTTAGTTTTCTCAACTATAAAATGGAAAAAAAAATAATTGTGCCAATCAAATAGGATTGTTGTGAAAATTAAATGTGTCATCATATATAAAACATATAGTATAATGTTTTACATGCAGTCATCACCCTATGAATGTTGTTATATACTGCTCATTATAGTAATATCATTATTAACACACTTGTGAAATCTACTAATGTTCCCACGAGTTACTGAGTTCATCCCATTAATGATAATCTTTGAGCACTTAAAAAGCACAAACTAGTGGATTAATTCATATCGAGTGGAGTCTAATTCAAGAAAGCAAGACAATTTTTAAATGAAAGTAAATATTTATTTATATCATATAACCTGGAACTATTTGCTTAACTATTGTTCTCTTATTTAAAAAGGCATACATGTCCAGTTAGCACTTTTGAAAAAATAGACAGATTCCATAGCTTAGAATAAATTGGAACTGTTCAGGTTGAAATAAATCATATATCTATGAATTTATCAATGTACCATAGACATTTTTCTCATCTCATCTTTACATATTTTTCTATAATAAATCCTTACTTTTAAATATATACCAGAAAGAAATATAGCAGTGTAGATAGGAAACAAATGTGAAGCACTATGTTGAAAAAAATGGTTAACTTTCTAGCATTTTATTTTCAGGCCACAAAGTTCAAAGAAAAACTTGTAATAAACCTAAGTCAGGACCCCTCTCTGAGCATCTTTGTCCCTTTGGGTTTATCCCTGCTTTACGTGTTTGATAAGAGAGTCACACTGAAGTTGACTCAAGAATTACACCCATTCTTTCAATTTGTTTATGAGTTACTCAGTACCTAGAAACAAAATCATCGATTACTTCAATTAACACTAAAACTTAGTTTTGACTTATGAGTTTTATCAGACTTCCATTTACATTAATGTCTACTTTCAAAATCTAAAGATGAAAAAATCTCATGGGTATTCTAACTTATTGACAGGGAACTTGGGCAGGGACCATATATGCTTAGACTATCTCTGAAGAGATGGTTTTCTTCCCATCAACATTTTCAAGCTTTGCTTTTCCCACAGCTTCTCTGACTTTGAATAAAATATAACTCCCCCCACCCCTTAGAGATTCTTCTGAGTTCCTCTGCTTTTTCTGATGAATCAAGGTAAGACCGATGGCTTGTAAACCAAACTGGTTTTCTTTGAGGAAGAATCTATTCATTTGTTTTTCACAATTAAGCACATATTAATACAGTATCTGCACTCCATAGTTATGTTTTAAACACAGCTATATGTGTATCTGGAATGAATCTGGAAAGCAAACAGGAAAATGCTGAAAGAGAATCTTAACCAAATTTTTCTGTTCACATTGAAGATTAAGTAACAAACATTTGGCTAATATTTCACCTCAATTGCTATGTCATATCAACATTTTAAAGAATAATTTTTTCAATGATCACAAAATATAGAATCTTTAGAATTACTCCTTACATTGAACATATAAAACTTAAAATATTCTTTGTAAAAATGTAAAATATTTAAATTTTTAAAAATTTGCTCCTCTAAGTGTAGATATGGAATTTTATCTCTTCCTGATTTGTGAAGTCATTGATAATCTAATTCCACTGGTCAACTGAAGTTAAAAGCTAGAGAATAAAGGATGATCTAAACGTCACATAGATAGAGAACAGTTTTTGTTATACTATTTCACAAAACAAGAAAATAACAATGTTGAAGGAATCTTTTAAGGAGGTATTTGAATATGTTGCACATCATAAAGAACTGTCTCTGGCATTTACAGATTAGACACTTGGAGTTTGGAGAACTCCAGTGACTGGCCAAATGTCATTCTATCTTTTGGATCATTGCTGGGGCTCACTTCTGTTTCCTCCTGCATGCCTACGGTATTTTAATTCATCTTTACCTTGTGACTGCACTGCTATTTATCCATTGCTAGTATTTAAATGAAAGACAACTTCTCTATGGATCTGGGGAGGGGAAGTAAGACGTGCTGCCATCGGAATTAACATTTCCAATGTAGAGCCGTCCCAGGTGGTCCTTCCTGGGCTTCACTCGTCTCCACCATCTTATACATTCAGGTTACTCTGTGGTTGTTATGGACATGGCTGCCTGCGTAGAGGTATGTGGCTTGGGGTTCAAGAGGTAGGAGAGGAAGAAACCCACATTAGTTAATTCTTTAAAGTAGTATCCATACATACCTCCTATAATAGCTATAATGCTAAAGACGATGCAGGGTGCTGGCAAGTATGTGCAACAAGAGAAACTCTTACACACGGCTGGCAGGTGTGTAAATTGTCACAATCGCTTTAGAAAAGCACTTGGCAATATCTACAAAGCTCAATGTTTGCATCCCCTATGACTCTCAATTGTCCCTGTAGGAATAAAGCTAAAAGATATGGTGGTGAAAGACCAATACTAGAATAATCACAAGACTACCAATAATAGTCCCAAACTGGAAACTACTCACATATCCTTCAAAAGTAGAACAAACAATTAATTAGTCTGTGATATATTCACACATTGGAATTCTACATAATAACACATATAAAAAATCCTTGACATGAATGAGCCTCAGAAACGATGTTGAGCAGAAACAGTGTTGAGCAAAAGAGCCCACTGTAAGGTTTCATTTATATAAAGTTTAAAGATAAACATTAATCTGTGCTGTTAGGTTACAGCATGGTGATTACCCTTGGGGGTGGGGGCTGGGTAGGAAATGGAAGAGAATGAGGGACTTTCCGAGGGCAGGTAACAGTCTTTAATTTAAATTGGGGTGCCGACTAAAAGGTTATTTACTCTAAAAACTCAACTCATCGAGATATTAAATTATGATTCATGTCCTTTTCTGCATGTCAATAAAATTTGTAAAAATAAAAACAGCTCCTCCCCATTTAGACAAAATTAAGTTTATTTTTATTACATGGAGAAGTTTGTTTTTTAACCTTTTTCCTATCATCCCCATTTTTGTATTTCACGTTCTAGATGTAAGACTCTCTGATCAATTCTTTCAACTGATGTCCTAGACATATTTTTCTCTGGCGCTCAGGCTGCTTTTGCAGCTCTGTCTTCCCCTCACACTCCTCTCCTACCAGGTCTCTGGGCCTCTGGGCAGGCAGCCTATTCCAGCATTTTCCCACCCACTGCCAATCAGTGCGCTGTCAATTCTCCTGCCTCCCATTGTCATTGCAGAGTGCAGCTTTCAGAGCCTGCCATGTTGGCAGCCTTCAATGCTTCCCCCTGGGGTTTTGAAATCTCATTTCTGTGATGGCCCCAGGGCCTGCCAGGCCTGGGTCACTTCCAGCACCTCTCCTGTGAGAGGTTCCCTCCCTCGGCATTGTCCAGCCGGGTTTGTATGATTATGATTCTGGGTAATGGGCTTTCCATCCTTCAGCTGTCAAAAGCTCACCCCACACTTTATTCCCACCGTCTTTTAATTTTCACTTTGTAACGGAAAGCAAAACAAAACAAACACAAGGTTTATAATCACTTCAATTTAACATTTGAAGTGAGGAAAAAAAAGAAAGAAAAAGAAAAAAAATTGGCAGTGTCTGAGTGCCTTTGAAAGCCTCAGCTGCCTGTTGATTTTTCCTGTTTTGTTCCATTTTTTTCCTCTTTGTCCCCTTTCCCGTACAGCCATCCCCTTCCCGCTTCCTGGAGCCTGAGAACTGTCCACGTGGTGATAGTTTTCAATACCACTCCCCTGAATCTTTTAACCATGGGTTTTAACCTCTGGTGTCTAGCAGCTTGGTGCACTATTAAATCAGTAGTCTTGTCATAGCACTCGTAAAGGAGTTGGAGAGCTATTAAAATCAAAATAATTGTTTTGGAAATTGTGATTACATGCCGTACCCACTAGTGCAGTCATGGTTATGAGAGCATTAATCTGTTTTTCCTCTGTAACCAAGTGTTTTGCAAAACTTTGTAACTTGGCATATTCCATGACTCAGGTCCAGCACTAGATAAGAGCTTCCTTACATTCTAATATAATCAGGAAAATAAACATTCAAATGTACAATGAAATGAAACTTTAAAACTGGATTTGAGTGCCTATTTTGCCATCAGCTAACTATTTGAGACTTCTTTTAAAGGAGAATGCCTTGACTCACACTCAGAATTTTAGAGGACAATTTTCAGAACTGCATAAAAATGATTACGGCATCCTCCAAGATGGCCCACAATAACCTCTGCTTCTTGAATTCACACCTTTGTACAATGCCCTCCAATTGAGGGTGACTTGGTTTTCTGAATTGCTTCTAAAATGGCAGGACGTCATTTCCAAGATTAAGTTACTAAGAAACTGTGGCTTCTATCCTGGATTCCCTCTCCTGCCTGCTCTGAGGGAAGTCAGCTGCCATGTTGTAACCCGCCATGTGGAGATGCCCACAGGACAAGGAACTGAAAGTGGTCTTGACCTATAATAGCGAGTGGGGAACTGAGGCCTCATTCCAACTACCCTCAAGTTACCGAATCTTGACAACAATCATGAATGTGAGCTTGGAAGTGCTGAGACAACTTTATCGCAGTCTTCTAAGTCACCTGGAGCCAGAAAACTCAGCTAAGACACACTGATTCCTGATCCACAGAAGCTGTGAGGTCACATATGTTTATTGGTGTAAGCCACTATGTTTTAAGGAGATTTTTCATTCATCAATAGAGAGTCGATATAATAATAGCAATATTAAGAATTGTTAGCATTATTTGCATAGTGTTTGATAGTTTAACATTCTTTTTTAATGTTACTTCATTTCATTTTCTAAATAAACAAATAAAATAAATATTATTTGCACTATTCTTTTTTAGCTAAAACTGAGACTCGAAAATATTATGCAGACTGACAGGGCTCACTCAGCTTGTGTCAGAACCCTAACCTATAACTCTGAAACTTTTGTTCTTCCCAATGAATAGTGCTTTGTAAACTTTAAATTTTATTATAAATGAAAGATAAAAATACCAAAGATTACAGACATTAGGAATTCTACCAACAGAGCATTATGTTTAGAATATAATATTCTGAAACCTGTAATAATGCAAACTTCTCAGAGAAATGCACTACTTTTAATTCCACCAATTCCTGGAATCTTGGTGTTAAGGAAAAAATTCCTTTGAAAGGGAGATGAGGAAGATAAAGAAGAACAGAAGTGATATTTTATGAAATAAAGGTGAAGGAAAGGTAAAGATTCAAAAAGGTTTGGAAACCCATGCTATATCTCACCTATTAGTTAAAACCAAGTAACATTTACAAATATACTGTAGTTATGAACCTGTTTAAATTATACTATAAATATTCAGAAATGACAATATTAATTAATAAATAAATAAAAATTACTACCACAGGAAATAAATTAGGGGATAACACTTTCCACCTAGTACTGAAAATACTCACACACATACACACACTCACTCACTCGTAAATAAAACATAGTAAATACACATATTTTTATATTATTAAAACAGAACCTAAAATGCCTATTTCAGAGGATTATATATTTGTAATTAACCATAGAAACGTGGTGCATTATTTTCATGTTGCTCAAAATAATATATTACATAGATGTAGACCTAATAATCACATGGCAACCAAAATATAAATTTTGATATATTATTTTAATAACATTTAATCTTTATAACCATAGAAAGTTGACACTTTGAATTTTTGTCTTCTATTCATTCTTAGACTAATTTAAGATGGGATATTCTTTATAGATGGAGATTGGGACTTGGACCAATTTTCTATTATTGCTGTAACAAATTACTACGACTTAGTGTCTTAACACAAATTTGTTACCTTACTGTTCACACCAGAAGTCTAAAATGGGTTACCAGAGCTGTGTTCCTTCTAGAGGGTCTGGTGATAAATCTGTTCCCTTGACTTTCCAGCTTCTAGAGGCCACCTGCTTTCCTTGGCTCATAGTCTGTTCCTACATCTTCAAAGCCAGCAGCATAGCTTTAAATCAATCTTTCTTCTTCCTTCCTTCCTTCCTTCCTTCCTTCCTTCCTTCCTTCCTTCCTTCCTTCCTTCCTTCCTTCCTTCCTTCCTCTCTCTCTCTCTCCCACCCCCGGATCTCTACTTCCATCAGCACATCTCTTAATTTTGATTCTGTCTCTCCTGCCTCCCTCTTATAAGGCCCCTCATGATTGCATTAGCCCCCTTAAATATTCCAGGATAATCTTCCCATCTTAAGATTTTTAATTTGACCATATCTGTAAAGTGCCCTCTGCCATGCAAAGTAACATATACACAGGTTTCAGGATTAGGGTATGGACATCTTTGGGATCCACAGTTCTATCTATCATAGCACCTACTTTCGCCTGGTGACAGAAGAAACAGAGGTCAAGGAAACAGCCTTCTGAAAGAATTCATGGGGTTTTATTTGGCTTAGGAAGAAAACAGAGGGTCATGTTTTTGTCTGGCCCCCCTTCACTGTAATGGCAGGGGGACTTATTGACGTACAAGTCCAAACATGAAAGAACTTGAAAGGCTCACTCGTATATCCAATGTTACATCCTCACATATTCAATGTCACATACTGTCATCTTCTATTCAAAGAAAATAATAAAATCAGTATGAAGGCACTATTTCTGACATCTACTATGTGTCCAGTACTAGTCAGGCACTCAGCATCTGAGGATGGAAATATTTTCTGGTAGGGCAATTGAATGCACTGAGTCCTTAAAAAAGCTTTGCTGCCTGTGACTTTCTAGGTTTGGTATGATATGTCCTATTTTACTTTAAACAATAGTTTGAAATATAAACAAGACTTAAGAAGATGCAATTGATTTATACAGAATATAGAAGACAGAGTGAAAAAGTATTCAAGGATTAATGTATCTATTTCTTTCTCTTCAGGTTGGAAAATTGAGTTCCATGATGGGGAAAAAACTCACTACTCATGGAAGAACCAAACCTAGAACCCTATATTTCTGACTCCAATTAGTTCCACTTTATAGCTTTGGATAGAAATAACTCATGGTAAAATAACAACAAAAGCTTCCTGGTAATCTCCATTTCTCCCCATAGAAATAACAATCGAATACATTAAGAGATTGCCTAGAGAATTAGGAATCTTTTTATGATCTGTTCTAATAAAAGTGATAGTAAGTCCTTTAAAAAGGAGATACAAAAAAAATAGTTAAAAAAAAATAAAGAGCTAATGCTTCCCCTGAATGACCTCATTATTATCAATAAAACTTAACACCTGCCAACAATGATGTGGTATTAAAGATTCAAAAAACAGGAAAAAAAAAAAGACTCAAAGCTATTGTTCCTCTCATTATTATGTTTTATGGTTAATTAGAGAAAGTAAGAAAATCTAAGAGGGTTCTAAGCTCTGCCATGTACCTTTGTATTACCTTCAGCAAGTTAATTAATATCTTGAGGTTTTATTTTATTTTTCTGTCCATGCTGAAATTTATTTCACTAGAAAATGCAGGTGACTCACTCAGATTAGTTCCTTGGAGTGCTTTTGGCCATAGTTCATGCTGTTTAAAAACAACAACAATGAAATATACCCACTGTGCTTTATTTTACATTTAAATCAGAGAATAATGTTAGTTTGATTATAGAATATTCTCAAAGACCAAAAACAAAAAAGAAAAAAAGAAAAAAAAAAAACACCTATTCTCTTGTATTTGAAATTAATGAATTTTATAGTTACTTAATCAAAAGCCCATTTAATTCCAATAATGTGACTATCCCCCTGCCGAGTGCCATGGGGGCTACAAAAATTATATGTGAGTTTGACTACAAAGAATAAGGACACCTGAAAATGCACCAAATAGTCTTTAAAAATATAGAACACAGTTAAGAGAAAACCAAAAATTTTGGATTCGGTTATTCCTTAAATACAGTAGTATTGACCTTCTTATAGTTTCTCTAAATGCCAAGCTCTTTCCTCTAAATCTTTTCTTTGGCTGTCTACTATTTAACAGAAGCCATGTCCAACTCTGTCTAAATATCAGCTTTTTAGTTACTCATTAGTATTTATCATAATTTATTCGGTTTAATTACTCTAGGCCAGAAAATTTTGTAATTACTCTGTAAATATTAATTCATTTTATTTTTTTATTATTCATTAATATATTTTTAAAATTTGTGTTTATCTGCCACCCCTCCCCCGCATTATAGCTACTAATAAGCCCTAGAAAACAGAGAAACCCTATCTTCATTGAGTGAATTAAATAAGACCTATGAGAGTTTCCAAATTCTCTCTGGAGAAAAGGTAAAATGTTACATGTCAAATTGTCTTACATTTCTGAATCGAATCTATGAATCTATTGTACCCATAAATGTGTACAATATTATGTCTCCAGTATCTAGCATGGTTCCCTATCACATATCTAGTAGTTAAATATCTGTTCTTTAAATCAGTGATGAAGTGAATAGGTTTTTAAAATATACTTTAGGTCATGTAGATCAGTGGTATGAGATCACATTTTATCTAAAAATTTAACTATGTATTGCTTAATTATAGATGTAGGTTATCCTTTCAAATTGGTTAACAATAATATTCATATAACAAGTTTCCCAGGGCCATCCTCATCCAATGACCGGTCGGTAGGACAATGCAAACAACTGATTCCCTCACCAGGCCTTGGAACAACTCTGAAGGACCATCCCAGTTTCAGATTTCCTCATGGAGATGGTTGAAGCATCTGTTGCATCTGAATCACAGCTCATCTTCCCATTCTGGCAATCCTACATTTTTTCCCCTTCCATTTTACAGGCAGTGGTTCCAAGAGTGTTTCCAAATAACTCTCTGGCAAGCTCATCTCCATATCAGAATTTGCTTTTTGGGGAACTCAACCTATTTTTGTTGGTGCCAGGAATATTCTGACAAAGCAGATTCTAGGATGAGATTTTGGAACTCTGTCGCTTACCACCCAGCTGGCAGTAAAAGACCCATTACTGACTGTAGGTGGAGCACAGATTGTTCTTCACACAAGGTATCATTGCAATTGTCAACATTTTCACCAGAAATGAACTGAGATAGTTTACTAGTTTAAGAAAATATACTTGCTGCTTCCATGTATTGGGCAGGTGAGAACCAGTAACGATTAGAACAGCAGAAGTGGATGACCGTGGCTAATTTTGATTGCTTTGGGAAAAGTCAGTACAAATAGGAGAGTGATTATTAATGATTAAAGGCTAAGTGCCATCCACTGTCTGGAAAGATTAGTAGCCTGAGGTTAGAATTTACAAGAATATGAATAATGTTCAGAAAGTGAGGGCAAGAAGCATGTAGAAAAAACAAAAAGGAGTAGACGTAAAGTGTGAAGATCTTAAAATTATATTTCAATACCCACCAAAGAGCATCCATCACAGAAAAAGCACAAAACAATTAGGAAGAATTTATCTGTATTTCCATATGTTTGTGTTGTCTGCCAGTAGGGCTTCTGCCATCACCACTCTCTAACAGAGTGTTTAAGCCACCAATCTGAAATCTCACTTAACATCACCTCAATTGAAGGGACACACTTTATAGCAAAGGTAGTATAGGAATTTGCTCTTGACTACGGGATCCACAAGTCATATGAAATACCATGCCACTCAGAAGCTGCCGGGGGGCAGAGTGGGGGGGAAAGATTTCTGCCTTATTCTTATCAGCTTTGCAACTTTGAGCTCGGAATTTAAAGACCCTGTTTTCCAAAGGGAAAAATGCTTCTACTAGGGAATACCCAAGTCCCGTTGAAATACAAACCATGACTTCCACTTTGGTACTTCGGGTTTCATGAAATATGGCCAGCACTCAAGAAGCAAAACAGTCATCTTGACAGGGGTAATTAACTCTAGTTATCAGAAGAAGGCAGGGCTGCTGTTAGTGCAATTGTTAAAATAGGGGCAGAATGAATGAATTTGGAACACACATGAGATTTACTTGGGTGCCTCTTTGAACTCTCTTGCCCAATTTTAATAGTTGTTTTGATAGTAATTGGGCAAATTTAATAATGCTTGCCTAAGACAGGTTCGGTGAACATGCACTCAAGTGTTTCCAGAATGCAGATCTGGTCATGCCACCGGGGAAGGCAGCTGGAGGTACTAGCAGATGGCAGGAGGACTCTAGAATGGGTACAGAGGAGAGAGACAAAGAGTATCAGATGCATCCCTGATACCAGCTGTTAATTCATCTCACTGATGTTCCCTGTAGCTTTTCCTAGGAATATTGGGGCATCTTCTTCTAGAACTTTATACCCTTCTCCCCAGTAGTATAATCAACAGTAGATAAGATCAGGGTAAAGAGTAGACTGTACTATACACTTGGATATGTCTCCAGATCCTCTTTTTAGGAATGAAAAATCAGCACTGCTGCTGTCGGACAGCCCTCAGTTCTCACCCCTACTTGGGAATCACTTTGGCTGAAGAGAGTTCCCTCCCTCAATGATACACTTCTAATGCAGGGCATTCCTTAACTGAGAACTGATCAATGCGGAGACACAAATGCTTGTTGTCCATGGCGGAGCCTGGGACGACTTGAGTTATTCCAGCTTCAGTGCTCCTTATGCGATGGTCTAAAGCCTTTGTTGAGACTGCGTTGTAGCCTAACATCTTCCTCTGCTCAGTCATGTTTTCTTCCATTCCCTTCCACAGATGGGCACTCCAAAGAGCACTCTTCTATAAACTTCGATTTTGGATTCTGCTTCCTAGGTAACTCCATCTGCAACACCCTTTCTCTGTCACACAAAATGACTTGCCCTGCCCTGCTTTTCTCTAATAGTCCATTGATGACTCGATGTCTTTGAACTCTATCAACTTTGAATTTGAAAGTAAGAATCTTCTTCTTTGCAAATGCTCCTCTTCTGCTGATTGCATTAGTTGTGACAGAAGGGCTTGTATGGCTCACAAGCCAAAAGTACTCACTATCTGGTCCTTTATAGGGAAAATTTTCCAATCCCTGATTTAGATGATCTCCCTTCTACAGATTACAAATATTTCCACAGGTGGAGGTTTAAGTTCAGCATTCTCTTTTAATTTTGTTCTACTATGAATTTTTATGTTTCTGATTCTGTACCTGAATTAAAAATAATACATCAGAGACTTCCTATTTCTAAGTCCATAACCACTGAAATTATTTTTATTATTGTTTTTGCATAGTACTATTGATTTAATATCAACTTTTTAAGAAACAAAGAGAAATACTGTCTGTCTGTCTCAAGTAAAATGTACTAACAGAGAGACACACGGAAAAGAAAATTAATAAAATAACCAGCGTAATCGCTTCTGAGACCTATTAGCATAAACCATGAGAAGCCTGACTTTCTGTTTGCTAAACTGTTTTAGACAAGATAATTGCATTAAAGTGCTTGGTATTTCCAAGTTATTGCATAATGTCATGAGTCTTAGATGATTTAGTCTAGTTATGCACTTAATAGGGGAATCAATGAAAATGTGCTGAAATTAAAGGGGAAGATTTTCAAAGTGTGTGGGAGGTCTGGGCTGAATTCCCTTTAGTTTCGGACTCTGGGAAGAGTGTGCTGTGTATTACCAGAGGAAGCAGCACAGGCAAAGTTTCAGTGCTGCTCTTCTATTACAAGTCAGAGGATGACATAGAACTCTTTTAAAAACTGGAGTTTATTGTAAGAATACTGGTAGCGAAGAACTGAAACAAGAAATGGAAGTGAGTTACAACTGAGGACCTTCTGTTCTCTCTGTCTTAGGACATCTTGCTTTGTCATCTGCTCTCTTCTCTCACTAGCGGATATTTCCCTTATACTTTGGGTATCTTTTTACTACTCCGTGGCATCTATTTACTCATGGTTTCTACTTCATTGTGACTGTGCCTTGTAGACTCACATGTGCACAATTCTAATTAATGAGTTTTCTCTGTCTACCCCTTCTATTTCCGTTCAGACTTCCAATTTTTTGTTCTTCTAACTTTTCTCATGTAAGATCTCACTGAGAATCTGATTGGCCCAGCTAATTATGTCATGCTGAATACATCTTTGGGCGTTGATGAGGTTTTAAGGGGTTGTCCTCATCGGCCTCAGAAACATCGAATTATATACCTGATGAGTTTGTGGGCATAAAGTCATAAGGTCTTCACAGAGTTTTTCCTGAATTAGAGATATGAATGTAAAACTTATAAACATGGTGAACTTCATCAGATACTCCATATCAACCAGTGCCTAGTTGCCCCTCAAAGCAGGACCAGGTGAGTTAAACAGAGAAGAAAGAAAAGCCAATGCAAATATATATTATGGTATTGGTCATTGCTATGGGTGATTAGATGGTCTATCACCTGAGATCTTCTGAGTTATTTATGAAGTGTGTTTCAGAACTGTCTACATAGGATTGAAGAGAAGGACATTAATCCATCTTCTCCCTCTAGTCATGAATGGCTTTGTGGGCATTCACTTCCTACACTTTTGAGTTGTACATATTTGAGTACAGATCAGGTTGTGCAGGTATTCCCTGCCATAAGATCAGAAGAACCCCAGATCAGAAAGGAAGAGGTATGCAGCGCAGGGCAGCCGGAGGCATTTAACAATTGCACAGTTGTTTGAGAATGTGGCCAAGATGGTTTTGAGAGAATAGTCATTGTACCTCCTCTCTTTATTCTTATTGCTATTACTTTTGTGAGCTCACATCAATTCTTGCCTAGAATGTTTTTACCTACCTTCTGATTTACCCGATTCCCATCTATGTACCATATCATCTCCAGAATAGTTAAAATCTGATGACGACATTATCATGGTTATTAATACCATTTTGTTTATGCTTCTTTAAAAAAATCCTTCTTTTAGAAAACAAAATTTTCATATTTGCAAAGCTTAAAACAAGCTTATGATGTTGTCGTTGCCTTCCTCTTGTTCTCAGGGCCTGCTTCTCTTCTCAGAATTGCCTAATCCGGACTCAAAGCATAGTGCAAATGTTACTTCCTCCGCAGAATCAGACCCAGTTTCTTCTGACATCCTCTGTGTCTCAGCAGCAAATGCTACGTTATGACAAAATCATCTGTCATCTCATTAAACCACAAACTCCATCTGACTAAGGACCAGATATTATCTCTTCATGTACTTGCAGGTCCTGGCACTATGCATGCCATAGAGTAGGTGTCAATAATCTATACTGAAAAGTTTAAAAAGTGAAATTGAATAATTATCCTTTGTCTCATGCATTTTTGATATGATTTCTAAGTTTCCATACCCTAATGATTTCTATACTACTGCCCTATGTGGGCTTAGACACTAGGACTACTTTCGTTTGCTTTAGACATTCCCGAAAGCTTGCCAGGAGTAAATGTAGTAATCTGTGTCTTCACAGAAACAAAACAAGAACTCAAATCACTTTGTTAGGTCACGGCATTCTGCTGAGCCAGTTGGGTAGCATTTTATACACTCAATTTAAAAAAAAATCTGTTGGAATAACTTAATTTTTATGTAAATCTAATTTCTCACCAAAGTAAATGAATAAATGAAAAAAAACATTATATATATTATGATGTATTCAGTTAACATCTAAATTTGATAATGCTACTTTGTATATATATGAGAACTATCTCGGAAATACCATTATGCTAATAAATAATAATCTCTATTATATATGTACATGAACTCTAAAAGCATGAGGATAAGTATAACAGGTTATGAGTATTCTGACTAATCAATTGCTTGACAGAAGACAGTTTGAATTCACCTTCCTATACAAAAGGACTTTCAATGAAAATATTTTTTCCACTAAGAGGTAAAGAAAAATAGGCTGCTTTGACATTTAACAAGCTCTACATCATTCGAGTTGTTTAAGAAACTTTAATGGATGTAAACGGACCTTACATACCTAGTCAGAATTGCACTTGTATGACATAGGGAAGTCACTTTGTTTCTTTAAATCTCAATTACTTTCTCTGAAAATTAGCAACAGTATATTTTGAGTGATAAATATAAGGATCAGAGGTAATGTATTATAAAAATGCTTGGAACATCAAAGTACTCAATAATGGTATAAATAACAATATCCTTTTAAGCAGCTATAGTTATTTTTATTCCTACCTTTTTTGCTATTAGTAATGATATAATAAATAATGAAGAATAGGTATTTGTTGGAAATATTTACAAGAAATTTTAAGCATCGGGTGCTTGATTGGATGAGATTAATATCCCCAGTCTCAGTTGTGCTGATTGTAGGTAAACCAGCTAACTTCCCTCTACAGAGGTTTAAGTCACTGAGAGAAATAGAAGGAAACAAATATAAAATAAAAATGCAAGTTAAGAAGCAAAGAGTTGAAAAACAAATAAGCACTATATTAATGTTCATAAAACCTTCAGGTGAGATTTTGTTCTATCTATTCCAAGCGTCTGTGATGTTAAGTTATTTAGAAAATTCCAGGGAACATTTTTCTACTTTCTACCTTATCTATCTACTTATCTATCTTTCTACCTTAAAAGTTGTTATTTATCTTCATCCGGTCAGGTCTAGAATTTTCCAAATCATGAGATTTGTCCAACCAATCAAATGGAAGGCCAGATTTCAGATAGACAGATGGCTTAGGATACAACTGAGTCTAAAGGATTATTTATGTTAATTTATGCATTAGTCTTTTCCAGGGGCACATTCAAAATATTGGCATATTATATACAAGCTAAAATTAGATTTAGGAAAGTAAAAGAAGGGGCAGATAAAGTAAAAGAAAGGGAGCTCATGAATATGCATGTTTGAAATGAATACGTTTTAAGCCTCAAAGCCTGAGTCTGAGAGGAAGCATTGCTTTTGTTATTTCAGTAAGTACTGAGCAGATAAGATATGACTATATTACCCAACAAGGGGGATGATATCTTGGTCACTCTGGAGGCTTGGTTGGTTTGCCATACAACTGAGTAGCTAAATTATATCCGCGCAAAATAAGTATGGTCACGGCCCAGGGTAGGCAATTATCAAAGTACAGTTACGTATCCTATATTTGAAGTGCCCAGAACAGATTCCAAGTGGAGTCCTTTGGAATGTCATTCAAATCTGAGATGTGATAGATGGCCAAACCATTCAAAATTTCCTTCAGAGTACACAGTTATGTTCAGGATGCCTCCCAGTATAATTTTACAGATATTTTGGCCATCAGATACTATACACCACTTCAAGTAAAATGTTAAGAACTGACTCCAGTTAATTTTCTTTCCCAAGAAAAGTACATTCAAATGGCCTTTTTTCTTTGAAAAATCCAGCTTGAGGCAGAGTGAGATAAACTAATAAGCACCTAAATCTCTTATTTTATTGATCCATTTTTTTCAATAATTACATCTTATCTTCAAAGGTACAAAAGACAACACATAGAGTGTTCAAAATCGATAACACTAGGGATATGAAAGCAAACAATTTGAGCTGACGTATTTTTATAAGAGAGGGGGAAAGTTTATTAAAGGGTAGCACTGATGGGAATGGGATATTAACAATACTACCGTTTTCAGTCGAGCTCTCAATATATCAGATATGAAAGGTCACATCTTAAGTATGAGTTTATAATTATACATACAGAGGTACAGATATGTGTATATATAAATGCATATACATATATATATATACAAGTATACATAGACACACACAAACATGTGTATGTATAAAATAAAATTTGATTCCCCCCCCCAAAATAAATTGTGTAGGTTTCCTGTTATATAGGATTAATAGACCACGCTACATAAAGTTCTTTCTCTGGGACTTTCTTAACATTTTTTTTTTATATTTTACAACTCTAAAAATAAGGGATTCATATTGTTCTTCATTTAGCTTCCAAAATTAATCATTAAGAATCAATTATAAACAAGATAAACCCCCTTGAATGCTTTTCTAAAGATGAATCGACATACTAAATCTATTAAAATGAAATACAATATTAACAATAGAAAAAAGGAATAAGATGTCTGTTGGACAGTGGACAGTCAAGATACATCTGTTGACTTTGAATTAGATCTAATTTATTGGGTTCCGGTATCATGATCAGACGTGGTTAGACTTTATCAGGAAAAAAGTAAGGCAAGTTAATTCACTACAACTAAAGGTGTCTTTTATGAAATTGTAAACAAGAAAAAAGTGGGGTGAGTAGTTAAAGGTATGAGATGTTCCTGGCAGTGGGAATGGAAGGCATTACAATGGGTAAGATATTATATTTTAGGAAAGTAAAGCAGGTAAATAAACATAATGTGATCTTTGGGTCCTAATAATAGTGGAGAGATTTACAATGTCTATATAAAGATGAACGCAGTGGCGCATTAAGGCTTTTATACACAACTGATGCATTCGAATATGCACTCAACAAATATTTGTCTTACATCTACTCTGTTTCACTATTTTTGTCCTTATCCTAGGGGTTAGTGATACAGAAGTGAACAAGACAAATTTACTTTTACCCTCATACATTTTAGTGATAAAGATCGAAAAATAGTCAAATAAAATTGTCAAACAAAGCAAATTATTATAAATCTAGCTGAGTATTAGAAAGAGAAAAACAGACTTGATATGGAAAATAATGACAATAAGATCTAGGTGGAATGGCTGGAGATGACATCTCTAAAGAAGAAACGTATAATTCTCAATGAAGAATGTAAGAGCCAGCTATCTGAACAGCAGAAGAATGGATGTTCCAATTAAAGAGATTAGAAGGCACTAACTCAGTAAAGACTAGATGGCATAGTGCATTTTCTAAGTGCCCCGCCCGGATGTCCTTCTCTTGCTGGTATATTCATTCCCTAGCTTTTGCGATAACATTTGCTAACAAATTCACAGCTCTTCCCTTCTCTTGATAATTGTCCTTAGTCAAACAGAAGACACAGTGGACACTTAACTGACCCTCTTGGAGCATCACTTAATACTCCCATGCCCAGTTTTAACAAAAGATAGCCAAGAACAGCCAATTCAGAATATGCTAACCAGTGCCTCAGCCTTTTAAGGCATGAAGATCTAGACCAGAAGAGATTATAGTCTCGGAGAATGTGGATAAAGAATATGTTGTGCAGGGGGCAGGGGTGAGAAGCAAGTGGGTATGAACAGTGCGAGAAGTGTCCCGCAGAATGCATAATTGTTATACCACCCACATTCTCTTTCCTGGGCCAGTTCGCCCATAAGCAAGATGCTAAGAGTGTTGATTGCTAACAGTTCACAATTGTCCCTTTCTTTGAAGAATAGTCTTCGAACAAAGGGAGTAGCTCTCAAACTTACCTGGGAAGTTGTCCCCCTCTCTCACATAGAGGCAAAGACATAATCTGACTAAGTACAAAAGGCTGACCCTATTACTAGGAAGTAGAAATAATCGTGTTGTGCAATCTGTCGGACGCTTTCTTGTGGGATGATTCAAAAGTTAGTCTCCATCTGAGACATTATTGTTTTGCATTTTTCTCCCTGACCTATATACTTTCCTCAGCTATTCTGCAAGCACATGCCTGATAAATGTAAAATACCTATCTTAATCTCTGTTTCTAGAGAACCAGACTGAAGAGAGCCTAAAAGCCAAGAAAGTGAACATGGCTGCAGGACGGTGAGAGGAGATGGGCCATGATGAGATCGGAAAGAGAGGCCGACCCCAAACTATTCAGAGATATGGTGATCTTTTTAACTTTTATTTGTGGGCAATGGGAAGTAATTAAATGATATTTGGCAGGGAGAGAGAGAGTCATCTAATTACACACACACACACCTTGTTCCTTTTAGTAGATAATCAATTGAAGTTTGACAAATAAGTGGGTCTGAGTAAAAAATGTGATAAAAAGACCAAGAAATAAATGAAGGTCTGAGGTTCCATCTTTAATTAATACCGTATTTGAGCATTTTCTTTGAAATTATAACTGCCCACGTTTTACAAAGTCACTCACACCACGTCTCTTCCTCCAAAATGTCTAGAGACCCTGGGATGCGGTGTAGTGGTCCCAGTAATAAAATGATATTGCTTCTACCAACGTTAAATGTGGCTTAACATAACCATTTTTTTTTCCTTTTTCATCTGGAAGGTTTCATCAAACCTTCTTTGTGAAACCTGTCCTAAGCCTGTGCAACACATTGAATTATTGCCCCTCCTAAATGCTTTCACAGCTTTTTTTCATTCATCCATTCACTTGTGAATTCATTAGCCAAATATTTAGTGAGGTCCTATGATATGGGGGGCATCTGTTCTAAGTGCTGAGATACATTACAGAAAACCACAACAAAATTCTTGCCTTTGTTAGAGCTTATAGTCTTATGTACACCCTTTTATTGGAGAACTGTCTCATGTGATTTAGAAATCATATACATCTGTTGTAGTGTAAAGTGTTTGCCCCTTCCACAGTGACCTGCATGGTCACTAACGGTAAAGGCTTTTCCAGCATCAAATGCAAGGATCAGATAAATATAGACATGCAATGGATATATGTTGATAATAATAATTCATGTTGATCACCAAAGGTTGATACATGTTATAATCTGGTTTATTTGTAATTATAACATGGCTACTGTCTCTTTTGCTCACAAGTAATTTAGTCTTATATAACTTTCATACAACAAACTTTCAAAAAGCTATAAACCATAGGGGATAAAGTATAGACAGAAAAGGACAGATTTTCTGGAGCAGATTTATAAATGCATTAAATATTAAAGGAATAATCTCTATTGCTTTGTAGTTTAAGCAGCAACAAATGGTGTTAAGATTGATTAAATGCGTGTACTTTACTCCCATGTTTAATATGTTTTGAACTGTTTATGGAAAGAATATGTAAAAGGAATGGAAATGCCTCTATCAAGGAGAATTTCTTCTTTCACCAGATGCCTATAGAATGAGCTTGAACCCAGACACTTTGTTTCCATTTTCCACACACATAACCATTATGAAGCAGCCACAACAGAACAATTCCTATGATATTGAGCTGAATGGATGAATGCATGTGTGTGTGAGGGAATGCAAGGATGAGTGCATGATGGATCAGTTCACAAGACAGCAAATATCTGGAGCCTTTCCTTGGTCATGAAAAGAAGAGGGCAATGTAGGGAATAAAGCAAACATTCTCATATACCTGATAAACCACGTGTGAAATCTAAACACCTGTAACAACCTCTATACTAGTAAGTTCACTACTAAAAAATTTCTGGAAGTTAATATAAGAAATATGTGTAAATAGATTCAAAATAATCAATAATTTCCAAAAAATGAAGGATTAAATATATCTTTTTTTTTTCCTATTTTGTATGATTGAATTTAATTATCAAGCTACCTAAACATGTATTCGGTATATCGGTGTGACATAAACATAAAACATACAACTAATTATTTTAACAAGTAACTAGTGATCTTGTAATGGCATAGAAAATATTTTTTAGCCTGTTTTATGTTATTATGTTATTTTTTTTATCATGACCAACTTTGACTATCAATTTATTTAAAAATCGATTGCCAGTGCTATCTATAATGACCTGTGCATTTACATATCATTGTATCATTCCCAGTTTAGTATTTATCCTTTTATAACATATTTTAGTGCATTAGAGGAATAAAACAAGACCATTATCTTGGTAGTTAAACTTGCAGTGGTATAAAATAATATGTAGAATTTAATAATAATAAGTAGAATGAGGAAGGATTTCCAGAAAAAAATGATCTTCAAACATTTTTGAGGGTCTCTTTTATAATTACTTCTTGTCATTGTTATTAAACTCATTCTAGATATATGTGTTAGAGACAATCTGGTTAAAGATTATAAAGGTATTTTATTTTAGGACTTCTAGAACTTGTATTGTGCTATTAGATCTCATTCCTGTCAAGCAATACATCATGATAGTAGAAATCTTTACTGCACCCTATCCAAGCTTAATCACGGGCTAAACTATGGAGTAAGCTTTTGAGCTTTAGCAGATCCTATGTTAGTTGCTAAAGTGCCACTGAATATCAGAGAAAAATTAATGAAACCTTTAGATACACTGTACCTTTCAAGTGAGAAATCACATATTTAGCACAGCCATTCAATTTACAGGAATGAGAAATTACAGCATGTTGGCATTAAGCACATGGTGTGCATACTGTATTTCCTACCACGATTGTTTGCTTGACAACACCGATTGACTGTTCCTTGAAAAATCACGGTTGATGAAGGGAGAATGTATTGTCAACACCTCTCTATATTCTGTGATTTCCTCCCCTTTCTGTGCATCAAAGTAATTCTGAGTTATGTTGTCCAAACTAAACATATATTTCTGACCTACAGACACGGATGGCGGTCAAGGTTTACAGGTCCCTTAGGAACTGGTAGCTAACTTTTCAAATTCAAACTGAAGTATCGGTGGTTCTTTAAATATGTCATACTTCCGAATGCCTTCTCTTGCATAGGCCCATTCCTCTCCAGGAAGTAATCTCTTTTTTGTGTTCTTCTGAGGTTTTCTATTATTTCTTTAATACCTATTTCAAAGGTCTTATGTTCTGAGGTGTGTTTCCCAACCTCAAGACATTTGTGCCACAGTTGGAATGAGGGCTCATTAGCATTACTGTTCCTACCCTGCAGTATTATAATTGCTTATATCTGCTTCTTCCAACTATACGTATGAGCTCTGTGAGGAATCAATATATAGCACATTGTATATATAGTGGGAGCTGAGACTGCTCAGGAATGAATTCAGAAATTCAAATGTTAGAGGAAAAAAAAGACATAATCACACCTACATTAATGTTATTTCTCCTGCTATAAATGGTCTCTAGAATTGTAAAAGATTGCCTTGTTTTCTCAGACTGCACTATGGATGAGGGAAGAAGGCATTCAGATAGAAGTTAGATTTCTTGATCTTGGAAACCGCAACTCAAGCTACTGTGACAATTTATCTATCAGCTACTTTTGAGGATCACAGAGATACCTTATCAGTTTGTTTTGAGTTGAAAGGAAGGTAAATTTTGAGATCCATATACTTCAAATCATCTAGAGAAAATTTGAACAGTGGTCATTTACAAGATATATAATTTCTTAGAAAAAGAATCAATGGTTCCTTGGAAACAATATTAGCTCAACCAAGAACAGGTTATGGCAGACTAACTTCATTTCGTTTTATGACTGGTGGGACAGTATTTTATCACAGAAAGAGAGGAATTGGGGGATAGGAAATGAGACCTTTGTTTAATAGTATTTATACACCAGGCAAAGCATTATACTTATATTGTCTTATCCAATTTCTGTACTAAACCGTTGCATAAACTATTAGCTCAAAACAAAATATGAGGAAGTTTCATAGAGTCAAAGTGATTTTTTTTCTCCTGATATGATTCAGCTAAGTAGCACAATAGGAATTCAAGTATAGGTCTCAAAATATACGAATATCTTTTCATAGGAGTCAGTCATTTTTCTACAATGCTTCCTCATAAAATGTATTACAGAGTCCTCTATTATTCTTTCCTCCCAGAAAGATATATGATTTATCATTCAAGATAGAAAGAAAAAATACCATGATAACATCTGTGCCATTATTTTTTAGAGGTTTGTGACTTTGTTATTGACTCATGGTTAGCTAAGTAATATTTACTTACATACATACATACACATACTCACACACGCACACACTGATGTTTTTAAAGGTTATTTCAATTAAGCAATAGGCAAGTTTCAGGGAATAAATAAGTTTAATCAAGGTGTCCCTCCTGAATAAATTGGATTGAAACATGTTAAAGAGTCTATGAAATTAGTTCATACTTCAAATAGTATCTATCAAAAGGATAATAATAAATAGCTACTATTATTAACACTTTTAAATATCTCATATGCATTGTCTTATTTGACCTCACAGTAACCCAACGAGGTAAGATATTATTTTCTTAATTATCTTCCTACTATATGGGCAAGGAATCAGAAGCTCTGACTAGTTAAATATTTCCTATATTGAGGTGTAGAATTAGAATTCAAATATCAGTATTAGAATTCAGGAACCCATGCTTTTAGCCTCTATGTGCTCTAAATATACTGAATCATGCATGAAAGTTTTCAGAAACTTTTACAATTATCATTAGATAATTTATGCTTTAAGTTGCATAAACTCTAGCTTTTCTTTCTATACTTTGTTCCTACAAAATTATATAAACACCAAGGTTGAAAAGAGGCTTTTAAAATTCGTTAAGACCATCAGGGACTCAGTGCAAAATGTCAGTGTTAAGCTCTATTCTATCTCATTTCCTATGCCATATGGCATCATTCACCTTTTAAATATATGTTATTGTTAAGAGTATTTTTTCTCCAGATTGCAAAGTATCTTTTATAGAAATAGTACAAACATTGCTTTTCCTTAAAAATACCACTTAAATAATTAAATGACTTGCCAAGAACATAGAATAAAATTTCAAGACCTTGAATTTCCTTGGAACTTTCAAATTCTTCTAATAAAACATTGAAGTCTTAAAAAAAAATCTCTTCCCAGTGTAATGTAGCTTATAATTTTTATTTTTTTTAAACTTCAGCAAGGAATTAACATTTATTCTCTTGGCAGCCAATCGTTTCTTCATATAGCTCCATTAATAATTAATTATCTGAGTCTTTCAGTGTCTTGTATCCCTGAGTCCTTATATCTAGGTTCTATGTACATGTCAGAACAAATGATTTTTATAAAATAATAACCCTTTGATATTAAAAAAATATGTATATATTTTAAAGTTATTTAAATGTACTTTTAATTTTAATCAGAGATAATTCACATAACATACAATTCATCCATTTAATGTACAAAATAGTATATTCAGACTTTGCATCTATCACCACAATTTTAGAATATTTAATTACCCTAGAAAGAAACCCTGCATCATTTAGTAAATTTCTCAAGCTCCGTTCTCCCACCTTCCCCAGCCTGGAGAAACCATTAATCTACTTTCTGACTCTATAGATTTGCTTATTCTGGATAGTTTATATTATATATAAACTATACATCTATTATATATAAGAGATTTTATAATATGCGGTTCTTTGTTACTGACTTTTCTCACTGAGCATAACATTTTTAAGGTTCATCCAGGCTACAACATATATCATTACTTCACTTCTTTTTATTGCAGAGTAATATTAAATTGTATGGATAAATCAAATTTTATTTGTCCTTTCATCAGTTGATAAATATTTGAGTTGCTTCCAGTTTTGGCTACTGTGAATAATAATCTGAACATCCATGAACTAATTTTTGTGTGGATATATGAATTCATTTCTCTTGGATATATTTATAATAGTGAAGTTAATATAGCCACATCATTTTATAGTCTCCCTACTTTTCACTTAATTTTTAATCCATTCACATTTAATTTTATTATTGGTATAGTTGAATTTACTTTTGCCATTTTAATCTTTATTTTTCATATGTCTAATTTTTTGTTTGTTTTTCAATTCCTCCTTTACTGTTTTCTTGTTCATTAAGTAAATTTTTTCTAGTTTAACATTTAAATTCTTTTAATGATTTACTTTACTATTTTGTTGTTGTTATTTTCTTAGTTGTTCTAGGGCTTACTGTATATATATTAACTTATTGGACTCTACTTCAAACTTATTACTAAATTTCATTAAGATAAAGAACTATTACTCCTACATAAGTCTATTTCTCCTCCCTACTTTGTGTGTTATTATTGTTATATATATCACATCTACATATGTTACAAACTCACTAAATTGTTATAAGCATTGTTTATAAATTTTCTATCTTTTAAACAAGACTGAGAAAAGAGTAGAAATATATTTATAGAATTTGTTATATTTATATTCTTACTTTCTGATTCTCTTCATTTGTTCTTTGAAGGCATTTCCTTACTCTAATACAACTCTGTTCTTCACTTCTTTTGTGTTATTATCATCGAAAAATAGGTTTTTATTAGTTATAGATCAAACATTACAATTGCATACATATTGTTTTATACGATTGAATTTTGCACCAGTTAAGAGAAAAATATGCATTTTTATTGTCTTTTATAATTACATAATTATCTTTGATATTGTTTTTTCATATGGACTTATGTTTATTGGTGGGTTTGCTTGATTTAAGTATAAAGTGCTTGTTTAGTGTTTCTTGTAAGGTGAGTTGAATTACAATGGATTCTTTAAGTTTTTCTCTTTGTTTTAAATCTGGAAATGTATTTATTTAAACTTCATTTTTGAAAGATAATTTTGCTGGATACAAGAATTTTGGTTGACAGTCTTCCAACCCTCTTTTCTTCAGCCTTTAGAATACTCCATTCAACTACCTCTGGACTCCATTGTTTCTAATAAGAAGTCAACTGTTAATCTTATTGGAGAGTTCCTTATATGTGATGAACAGTTTTTTTCTTACTTTAAGATTTTCTTTTTCTTTGGCTTTCAGCATTTCAACTATGCTGTGCATCAGAGAAGATCTACCAAATTTTCTTAGACTTCCTTTAAAAAAAGGTTTATTTGTTGTGTGCCCTTCAAATAATTTCCAGATACTTTTTATTTTTAATAATTTTCACTAGTTATGTTTATTTCATTGGGAAGTGGGTCTGTAGAGGGGTTCATGCTACCAATTCAGAAATATGCTCTTCAATATTAAACATTTAGTAATATACACATTATCAAAAACATACTGAAAACACTTTATTGACTCCCGTCAATTTTCTCAATATGGTTAGGCCCATTTTACAAATGAGGAAATTGAAGCTCAGAGTTAAAAGATAATACATGCAAGAACAGTGAGTTAGAAGGATCCAGATTTGAGCTTAAATGTACCTATTTCCAAACTGTGCTCTTGCCATTGTTCTAAACACTGTGCTGGCTAGAGAATGTTGTGGTGCAAAATTGCAAAGAAATGATAAAATATTACATGTAATGGAGTGGGTATGACATGTCTAAAGAGCATAGGAAGCGACCTGAAAGAGTTCCCAATGGCCAAGTTGGAGTAAAAAGTGACCAAGGGAATAAGTAATGCTAGTTTTGGATTATTACCCAGGGACTAAATTAAATATTTAAGAGTCCATACTGATATAACTAAGTAAACAATTAAATGACCACATAAATGAAGAAGAAAGAAAAACTCTTCTCACTGAAAACGTCAATTGATTAAAAAGATAAAAAGAGAAATATAAAATCACCACAGAAATGTAATAAAATTTAAATTAAAAGTTTTGATTAAAAATTAATTTAATAAATTTACATCACTGTAATAAATTCTGCAGGTGAGATCCAGTGATAAATGCTAAGATGAGTGTTTAGAATTGCAAGCAAAATCACTACATCTTCATAGGCTTGAAGTTTCTCCCATAGAATATTTACTAATTAAAAAGAGAAAAGAGTAATTTTACAGTGACGATTCCCCACAGAAACCACCTTAATTGAATAATTAATTTTAAGATTACCACTATTATACACAAATATCAAGTGCCTCCAAATCTTGGCATCATCACCTTTTTGGTGTTTTTGTGACAAATACATAAACTCAATTTAACCATAAGGAAACATTAGACAAACCTAATTTGAGGAATATGTGTAAAGTAACTGACAAGTATCCTTCACAGATATCATGATCATGGAAAAGAAGGAAAGAGTGAGGGAGTCTCACAGACTGGAGAAGACAAAAGCAACATGACAATTAAATACAACATGGGGTCTTGAATCGGATACTGGAACAGAAAAAACAACATGAGTTAAAAAATTGGTGAAATACAAATAAATTATCTCAGTTAATAGTATTGTGCCAAGGTTCTATTTTTAGTTTTGACAAATGTTCTATTGTTATGTTAAGTGTTGACATTGGGGGTAGCTGGGTGACAGTTATGAAGAATTTCTCTGTACTATTTTTGCAACTCTTTTCTAAATCTAAATTTTTCTCTATTTTTCTCAAAGTTTTCTTTTAAAGCATAATAGCTTAGGTTTATACATTATTTCAGTGCTGCCCTGTCTGCAAGAAATTATTTTATCTATTGGAAATAGGAATAATGTACACAATTAATCACTAGTGAAATATATTAAATGCTACAGCAGCACAGACAAATGAAGAAAGTCAATTTGGACTGAAATGTGCATGTGAGAACCGGATTAAAGAAGGCTTCATGCAGGAGGTGACTTTCAGGAGCTCTGAAAAGTAGCTAGGTTTGTACTGGTTAAGGAAGTAGGTGAGGCTGACAATAACATTGGCATCTACAACAAGGTTTAAAGGTCTATTAAACAGTGAAAAGTCTTCCCGTGAAATCAAGTGAATAGAAAAATCTAGCACAAAATAAAGTCAGAAAGACTGGTTGTGGTAAAATCATGAACAATGTCAGACACCTAGACAGGTTGGGTCCTGAAGTATAGATAAAGACAGTCATTTGAGATTATTTGTGCAATTATAGTAATAAGGACATATCCAGGAATGTGGTTTTATTTGCTAAAAGTCACAGATACTCTCGTTGCTTTAAAAATATATCAAACTGCAATTATTGTCAGAATTTTTTTCTTTTGAGACAATTGCATGTATCTATTGATTTTATATTCATGCTACAAGGTTTATAAATGGCACTTTTTTGGTAATTTTTTTTCCAGTCTTACTTTGAAATAGAGCACTGAGGACAAATTTGAAATGGATTTAAATTTTTAATATTCTTTTTAGAGTTTATTTTGTTTCTGATACTTTGAGAGGTGGTTTGCTTTGGTTGTTTGTTTGGGGATGCATCCTGCCTTCTCTTTTTCTCATTGACTCTAGAATCATCTTAAACATCATTCACAAGAAAACATTGTTCTTGGTTCATCAGGATTAATCAGCATTTTATAACACATCTATGCCTCTTGTTGTATGAAGTAAATAGAAGATGGAAAATAGCTTCTGAAAAAGTAATGCCCTCAAGGCTTTTTCTACTAGCCTTCTTCTTTCCCTCTATTTTAATTTTGTGATGTGATGATGATGTTTCATTCTTTATTTATTCACCAGCTATTTAAAGAATACCTACAACTTTTCAGATTCTTTAACTGCGGTTGCAGAAAAGTTGGGTAAGTGATTCAGCTGTCATACTCCAGGTAATTAGAGTTTAATATGCACCATATAGGAGAGAATATATACATAATGAGATTATTCTCAAGAAAATCCAAATACTGATCATTCTTTATATGAGATAGCCCCACTTCTGAATCCCTTAATCCTTCAACTTTGTTTTCAGTGCTTCTCACTGAATGAGTGCCATCAGTTTCCTGATTCCTACAAAATACATGAAAGACTTTCTACAAAGACCTCTTGAAATGGCTCTATCATATGAGCGATGAGCAATGTCAGGAACATATTTTAAATCATGAACAATGTCAAATGCCTTGAAAATAGGTTGGGATCTGAAATATAAGTAACTACTATCAGTTCCACATTTTTCTGCATTTACACCTTATTCTTTCCTGTTTTCATTGTTCTTGGGATTAGCCATTTCAGGCAGACAAAGAGTTCCTGGAAAATGGATATGAACCTTTTTTTTTTTTTCCCCTTCGTTCATGTCCCTAGTTCCTATTACACTGCTGGGTACATAACTGGATGTAGAAATGCTGATTGAGTTGCTATCTTAGAGTACAATATACTAGATTTGCTAAAAATGTAGTTATTTAGCTTATTGGTTTCTATAGCTTCCACAATACAGAAGACATTAATCTGAATGTCAACGAGAGCAATGAGACAATACTCTTGTTTCTGTACAATGGAGACAGATTCCTATCCCAAGATATTGAATCAATAAGTCATCAAGTGGTTGGTAGGGTGAAACGTGTTTCCTTCCAAAGTATTATTAGTAGCTCACAACAATAAACATACAACTCATAAATAGGGGGAATAAATAAACTAAAGTAATATAGCAATTACTTTATATATAACGAGGTAATATAGCAATGCAGATGCATGAATTAGCTCCAAATACATATAAATATGGCTGAGTCTTTAAAATATAACATTGAGTGAAACATGAAAGTACTAATAAGATAAGCTCTAGAAGATACTATTTATATAAATTGTAAAAACATACACTAATATATATATATAGCTTACGAGAACAAGCACATGCAAAAATGATGCATAGATATTAAACACATTAAGACATGAATGGATGTATAGGCAATTTCTTGATATTTTTTGATATTGATTATATTTAGGGAGGAAGAGATGTATTACATATATTACAACGTGTATAAAACATATGCATGTTAAATATAAATTATATGCATTTATACATACATAATTTCTTTGTTAAAATAAGTGTAGTCTTCGCTTCCTGTTTGCATTGAGCCTACAAATGAGCCATAAGTGAACGCTTATCATCTTCTTAGATTTTTCCTGAGTATGTGTCTTGTCTTGGGCATGTGTGTGGCTTTCTAAATTCCCTACTATATATACACTCTTTTGAATACCCTGATTTTCTAAAGACATTCTCTCTCCAACTTTTCCTCCAGGCTTCAGGAAATCTACTGTATATCTCAACAATAATTTTTTGATCTGGGTAGCTGCAGGATTTTTGTTTTCCTGACAAAGTTTTTGAGCAATGTCTGCTGTTTTTTCTGCCTTGAGTGAGTTCTGAGTAAGACAGAGATGAACAACTTACACGTGTCCTTCAGGTAGCCCTCACACGGATTAGAACAGATACATACAATAATTTGCATATAAGTGTGTTTTCTTTTCTCTGAAAACATGGACCATGGTCCCACACTGGAAGCATGGACTGTAGCCTTTAAGATGGAGGCTGAGAGGAAAAGGGCGAGGAGCAAGGGCAAGTAAAAATGCCCAAACAAATGTTTCCTATCATTTTTAAGTTTCATGTTTTTGATTCAGAATTTTTTTGGTTATTAGAAACCTTTGACTATTTTTTCAGAATTCTGACAAAGTCTGTTCCAACAGTTATCTTTTTTTTTTTTTTTAAATATTTCTGTGGAGGGATGTGTGCTTGGAGCTACTAACTCTAATCATTAAATACCTATTTATACATTTCAGACTAACCATATTTTACAAGTAACAGAGAGGTCACTTGACTTATTTCCTTATACATGTTAAATAAAGGTTCTATACAGAATCCGGATCTGTCTGACTCTAAAGCTAATCTATTTTTATCCATGCCATAAACTGCACTCCTACCATTTTGTTTCATTTATGCGTGCATTTTTTTCACCTTTTCCTCTCAACAAAAATTTATTGATTGAACTTTAACTATATGTCAGGTAATCTAATAGTGTTAAAGATAAAAGGATGATCTAGGCTTGGTCTTTATCCTCAAGAAGTGTATAATCTTTCTTAAGGTGCTGTCCTCACCTTTGTAGGGTAAATAGGCAATTATAGTTCAGTATAGATACAATATGGTAAGGACAAGATGTTATGCTTGAAAGGCTTTTCTTAGCTTGTAGTTTTTTAAACCACAAAGACAGTAGTCACATGAAATCTCAAACTACAATAAAGAGAAAACATGTGTGTGTGTGTGTGTGTGTGTGTACATGGTTTTGTGAATATAAATTTTGTGAGTGAAAACTAATTTCTAACTCACCAAATATTGTAGGACTCAGGGATAACATTTCTCATGATTCCAATATTAAAAGAGCTAAGAAAGTATTAATCATCAAAAACTGTGGCTTGTAAATTGCCTCTTTTATAAAATTTCTGTAAAATACTAAGTTCAACTTTCTCATAGAACACCAGTGATTTTTGGCCTCTAGCTTTCAGAACCATGCATTCCATTAAAATGAAATAAAAAATGAAAAATTCTTCAGGTACCAATAATAAAAATATGTATGCTCATTACAATTTAGTTCACATATTAATGTGTATCTGTGTAATTTATTCTCATTTTTATTTATAAATCACTCCTACATAGTATATCCAGATTCATCATAAAAAGATATTCAGTAGAATCATATGCTGGCTGTGCCTTTTAAAAATAAATTTGGGCCCTAAATTAACTCTTGACTGAAAGTTATGTGTAGGGAAATGCTTCTGTACAAAACAAAGACTAGAGCAGTCTTTAATTTAAATTGGCATACTGATGAGTACTGTAGATGGATTTGATACAGTGAACAAGAATGAAATTATGTATGCAAAGATAACATTGCAGGTGTCAGGTGTTGAATTTCCTGATGAGAAAATATAGGAAAACAGGGTTGGCCATAGAGTATAGGATACACCTGTTTTGCACCGAGATTTCGTATATTCCTTTCATAAAATTATTCATGTGAAATGGAAGTGACCTAACCTTTGTATGTGCATCAGACTGATTTTAAGAGCACCTTAGAGAGAAGAATTTGATGTCACAAGATTCTCCCCATTACAGAGTACTGTGTTTGAAACAGCAAAGCCCTATATTTGCCACAAAGAAGCTCAGCTTTATGATATAAATCCTATGATCTAAGTCTATAGAGTGGGGAAATTAATAACCACCTTTTCAGATTGTAATGATATGAAATGAGATCAAGGGTAAATTGCTTTCTAAGTGGTAAATCATGCCCATATGAAAAATAATTACAAGAAGTAAGTATTTAGAATTGTGCCTTAAACATATTTTTTAATCTCATGTTCAGAAAAGTATTTTAATTCTACCTTTACAAGGAACATTTTCTAGGATGGGAATGACACTTCTTTCAGCTTCATTCTTTCAAATCATTTCTATGATTCAGGACCAGTGTACATTTTTTATATTCCAAAACCCCCTTTTTTAAGTTATTTCTAGCAGACTTTGACCTTGGAAATATGAGCATATATCATATAGAATCTTAAAGTTTAGAGTTATATGGAAACATACCTGAGTTCAATCTACTCATTTTTCTCAAAAGGACACTGAATTCCAAACATGAGTGTTTACCCCCATGTCCCCCCAAAATAGCCTATATGACTGCAGCACAAAAAGGAACAGATAATTTGATCCTTTGGGTTACACCATAGTCATATATTTATTTTTACATCTCTTTAACCATCATCACTTTAGCCCTCATGATTTGATTTTGATCATGCACAATTCTTAAATTGCATGATTTTGCTTTCATTCTGGGGAGTTAAGGGCAGCCATACTGCACAGTACATTCTTCAGTATCCTGCTCACCTGTCTGGACTCTGCCATACAGCAAAGTGACGGGAAGATATTTTAACTACTGTAACATGATTTATTCTTCATTGCTGTTTAGGTATAATTTACAAACCATAAAATCCACTCAATCATTTGTACAGTTTGACAAGTTTTCAGTAAATGCATACAACCCTGCAACCATGAGCATAATCAAGTTTGGAACATTTCCATCACCCCAGAAAGTTCTCTCATGCTCCTTTCTAGGTACTTTCTGTGTTACCCGCCCAATATCTCAGCCCCAGACAACCACCAAGCTTCTTTATGGTGCTATAGTTTTATCTTTTCTAGAATTTTCTTTGTGTCTGACTTTAATTCAGCATAATGACTTTGAGATTCATCTAAGATGTTTTCTGCATCGGTAGTTTGTTCCTTTTTATTGTTGAATGTATTCTACTGCATGGATTCATATTTTTCTTTTTAATCCTTTGGCCAGTTGATAGCTATTTGCTGCCCACCCACAGCCCCAGTTGTCGGCTATTATAAACGATGCTTCTGATAACACTCATTTTGATTAATTCAATGTATGCATCGCCCTTTGGGTTTTTTTTGGTATTGTTTGTGCTTTTTGATTCCTATCTAAAAAAATCTTTCCCTAATCCAAGAATACAAACATTTTATTTCTTTTTTTATATGTGGTATGTGGAAAAGGTTAATGTTTATTTTATTTCATGTAGTATCCAGTTATCTCAGTATTATTTATTGAAAAGCTAGCCTTTCTCCATTTTATTACTTTGGCGTTTTGTTGAAAATGAGCCACATACGTGTGGAATGAAAGAGACCTAACGTCTCACGTCTCTGTTCCACTGTTCTCTCATATTTCTGGTACTTTAAGTGCTTCTTTCCAATTTTTTTTTTTTTTTGCTTATTCTTTCATTTTCATTTCCTTATAAAGTTTTGAATAAATTTATTTTAAAAAGCCTGGTGGGAATTTCAGATTTTTTTTTTTAAATGTGACATTTAAAATTGGCAGCCTCAGTTAGCTATTACTCTGATTATCTTTTGAATAATCTTGTCATCTTTGTCTCCAGACATAATTTGGCCATTTCTGCATATATTTTGCTGCTCACATCACTTGGAAATCTGAATGTGTGCGTGTGTGTGTGTGTGTGTACACGCGTGCACACATGAGCGTGTGTGATCTGAGGTGATCATTAAAAATATTGTAAATCAAAGGCCATGCTTGATGCTTGGCCCTTAGTGGGTACTCAGACTTCTGTTTTTCTCTTATATCTGCTACTGGCTTAACAAGGTGACTAGCCTATAATTGGAGACATGACAGAGATGTCATTACTTACATGAACGTCTTCAATATATGCTGTGTCTTACTTTTATTTTAACACAATTCAAACTATTTTCTACAAAGATATTGGAGTGATTTCTTCCCCTCTGCTTCCTTCCCTCCCCTTCCTTGCTTCTCTCTCTCCCTCTCCTCTTTTCCCCTTTCTTGTGTTCCTAAAACATCTATTCAATCACGTTATCCCCTTCCTTCTTACTGCATTTACAGTAAAATAGAAGCTCCCTATTAGGGTCTCTTATGTCCTGCAAGATCTGGACCCTAATGTCGATTTTCACTTCATTTCATTCTTCTTTACACAGGTTTTTGTTTTGTTTTTTAGTTATTCCATAAGCTGAGAACCTATTGATCCATCACCTCTTCAGGGAATCATTCTCTGTCAGTCATTTTAACCATATTCTCCTTTTACCATTCACCATTTTTATCTTTCACTGCATCCTACATGCTTCTTTTTGACTAAATGACCTGAATTGTAACCCTATGTGTATTTTTGGGGCCCCTTATTTATCGTTTGCTTATTTCATGAGATTGGCAGCTGTGAGAGGACGGAGACATTGCTTCCTTCATCAATGCATGCTCAACATCCGGTATATCACCTGCTAGATTCACAAGAAATAATCTCTAATGCTAATTCTTACTACTGGATTTGTATTCAGTAAAAATAGAGCTTTAAAGCAGAAGCAACTATAAAAGTTTAGTTGTCCAAATTTATTAACGAAACTTTAAATAAAATGTATTGAGTGTAGCTTCTGATTTTGAAACAGGATTGCATGAAGGATACTGAAAAAATATATACATATATATATGCATTCTGTACTACTTACAAACACATGGGAAATAAATATTTCTTTGAATGGTATGCTCAAATTATGTCCTAATTTTCCTTGTTTTCATGGTGTAGCTATAGGTATAGTTGCCTAATGGTGGGAAAGACGTGGTGGTTACAGCACCACCTCGCCAGCGAGGACCCAGGTCCCCACCTAAGGGTTCCTGCTTTTGTAGAGTCAAAAGTATTCAAGGAGTTTATTTTCTTCCACAAGCTTAGTAAATGAGTTTCCTACAATGAGATCACATGCAATACATTATCTAGAGAGAGGGTTCCACATAAGCTTTGATAGATTTACTTCAAATTTCTCTCAGGTGCCTTGAATCTAGGTCCTGGTACCTATATTTTTCCCTACAAATTTCAGCCTTCTGCTCTACAGATAATTAATAACACTAAACCGAATCCTCCTTCTTTATTTTCTTCCTCCTTCCAAATAAATTCCAACATATAACAACATGCAATCATATAATCTCCATGAAGAGTTTAGCTGTGGCAGGAACATATGAAATTGGGGGCCTCACAGAATCCCTTTTTTATTATTTTAGAACATTTGAAAGCAGACAGTAAAATAAGCACAGCTTTGGTAAAATAGTCACCACAAAACCAATTGCTGCTTTCATTTATCTACTCGTTCAGGGTATATTTTAGTTATATTCGAAGATACTTTTATTTACTGTAGGATCTAGATTTGCATTTATTTTCACACATAGCATAGGAAATGTCTCCAGTATATCCTGGTGCCAGTCACTGGATGACTAAAGTGTGCCCATATTTAATGATTTGAGTGAAAATATTAACAGTTGAGTTCCGTGTTCCTTCAGAAATTCATAAACTTCTTTGCATGTAACAGATTGTTTCTTTCTGAGAAATATGTTTCGGTTTTGTATGAAGGTTATAACTTATGAAGAAGTTCGTGCTAAGACAAAAAAACTTTTAATAAGTAAGAAATAGCTCCTGAAAGGGAGGGGTGTCATTTCATTTAAAGTTAGTTCTTTTGGCATAGTGTGTATTTTGTGTGTGTGTGCGCGCGCGCGCGCACGTGTGCGTGCGTGTGTGTGTGTGTGTTAAGGCAAGTTTAAAGATGTTATTTCATGGCATTCACTTGATTTAGAAATATCTAATTCTGTCTTAGTGCAGCCTTCTTCTTCCCCCTGAGATCTTTGGGGAAGAGATATAGAAAAAATTATCGAATCAAAATACTACTTTATTATCAGTTAGACTTCTGCCCAAAACCCTCATGCAGAGCTCTGGGAGACTGAGCTGAAGGATATAGCTTATTATATAAATCTAAGCCCTAAAGAACACCTATTCTTCTTAAGCCCCAGTCTTAAACTTTGGCTATTAGCAGCCTCTGGTCTGCATAAGGAGCAGGAGACCAAAGGGGTGTGAATGCCAAGATATGGAGTAGGAAAGGCCCTGACCCAGTCAGGGCAGCCTCTTTCTTGTTTTATTCCCCAACCGCACTGATGGAAGAGTGAGACCCAGTAACACATGTGGCTCAGTCAGGACTCTAGAATGCGACTCGGCCAGTTTCCCTTGGAAGGATATAAAAGTAAATGCGGAGAGAGCACAGACTTTAATGTCATACTTCTCACTAAGGCCCCTTCTTTGAATCTTCAAAATATAAAATATATCAAAGATCCAAGCATCATTTTTTTTTATTTTGTTTTGTTTTCTGTTGTTTTGTTATGTTTTAGGCAGAGAAAGAGGGAATTATTAAACTCTATGCTTGTACTGGATTCAAGTAATTATTCTCTGGTTCATTATAGAGCTGAACTGGTGCAATAAAGTACTACTCCTACGAAGTAGCAATACAATATTTCATTCCAAAAAACTGTTATTGAAACAAACCATAACCCGTTCATTGACCAGGGAGGCCAAAATTCCATCTCAGCAAGAATTACACGGGTATGTTCTCACTATCTAACTAAGGTGCCTGAACATGTGCTGAGAGACCACCCCCTGCTGGCCCGAATGTCTTCTTCAGCTGGGAAACGAAAGCTGACAGTACTTATTCTGGGAATTGATTAATTAAATCTCTTTCCTGGCAGTTCCATTAATATCAACACAACATGGCAGAGATATTGACATAGTGAGAAAACATTGCTTTCAACAATAGGGCTTTGTTGACAAAACAGCGAAATGTCTAGACCATTAGCAATAATTCAGAAATCCGTCTTCTCCATCAATCTCATTTAGCTTACACATAACACACATTTGCACACACACACTCGCTCACTCACTCAATTTCAAAATGTGTAGCAGTTAGGCAGAGAAAATGACGTAGAAATATCATCAAATATAAATGCAGGATGGGTTAGAGACACACTAGACAAATTCATTCTCATTCTTACATTCTTTCTCTCTCCATACATACACATGTAATTGAGAGGGGATGGTAGATATTCATAATATCATCAGATATTGACTAATACTATTATTTAATGTATTGGCTAACAGAATGATATCATTAACTAATTGCCTACTATGTGCCTGATACTTCACAAATATTATCTCATGTCCTCGCAAAATCTCTTTTGAGCTGTTTTATTGCCCTTATTTTGCAGCACAGCAAACTGCGGCTAAAAGAAGTTAGGGGACTTACTAGAAGTCACACAGCTTGTAAGGAAGCAGAGTTGAGATTTAACTGTGAATTGGTCTTATTCCAAAGTCTTTACCTTTTCCACACTGGAGTCATCCCATAATTACTTCTTGACCCCAGAGGAAAACGCAGTCCCTATCGGGTCCCTTCCATACCTGAGCATCTGTGATTCTGCTCAGCTGTGGGGTGTGATTCATGCGATGTTGCCATTTACCTCCATCAGAGGTCCTGCTTCGTTGCTTAGGTGACTGTCTCCTTTGCAAAGACAACTGGTTTTTTGGGGAAGCTTTATCCGATTCACTTACACATTCATATCTTGCTCTAGCCGCATCTAGTATTTCATCACAAGTACATAGAATGAGGAAATATAAATGTTTCAAAGGAATCACATAAAAAAATAGAAGGATACAAAAAGTTTAGTATTGCCCATATTTAAGTCATATTTATGATGTATTATTCCATTTTCTAACCCCTGACTCCAAAGTTGCCTAGAAACAACCATCTTTAGAATCTCCCCTCAGATAACATGCTGTTCATGAACCCATACTTCTCTTCCTTCCCTTTCAAACTCCTTTTTTTCCCTTTCTTTCCTTCCTTCCTTCTAGGAGTCATCTGCTCAAAAATCTCATGACAAATGGACAGTTATGTTATGGTGTGATCAGTACAAAGTTAGATGTGTGTGCAGGATACGAGAACATGGGAGACTTCTGATGTTTTGGGAGCTCAGGAAAGACTACTTCAAGGAGGTAATTAATGAACTGAGTCTCGAAACACAGGAAATAATCAGGCAGACGTTAATAGAATGGTATTAAGTGTTTCGTTTCGAGAAGGGAGACTAACGTGTTGATGGCTTTTTTTGAAATGTCATTTAAAAATCAATTTCACTCCGGCGTTCCAGTTTCAAGGACTAAGACATGATGGAGAAGAGTCTCTGCAGATTTGCTCTAACTTTTTTCCCCCCCAGGCCATACACTTGAATGAGAAGGGCACATATTAGATGTGAAAAAGGTCTATTTGAAACTTCCAGAACTCACGCACAAGATTAGTGTTAATTCAGACTGTTCAAGGCTGGGGAGCTTGAAAACAAATTTTATATCAGAAAAAAATCCCAGCATGAAACAGAGTATGACACATTCGGTGGGAATGGCACCATCTATGGACTTGACTAAGTTGGGTGTGAATACCATTTGTGTCACTCACTGGTCGTGAGTCCTTGAGCAATTTATTTAACTTCTCTGAACCTCGGGTTTCTTACTTGAAAAGTGATTATTATAAGCTGACTAACAATATTTAAACATTCAATGAGATGATACATGTAAAATACTTTCCAGCACTTTATATTCAAAATATTATTTAATATAATAATAATAATAATAGACTAAATCTATTATTTTCAACTCTGAGTATATGTCAAAATTACTCTAGGACTTTTGTAAAAATTCAGATTCCTATGTCTCTTCCTAGAACCCCTTCATCACAGTATCTTCAGGAGTTTAGATATTTCTGTTTTAAAAAGTGTCAAAGACAATTTCTATGTAGAAGTAGAATACACTAGAGTTATAACAATGACCTTCTCTTAAAAATTCATTACACGGGAGGCTCTAAAAGAGTGTGTGGCCAATAAGTGGACATATTGTCCATAGAAATAATAAAAAGTAAGGCTCACTCAGTTTTTCCTAAATTCTTTCCAAATTCAATGTTTCCCAAATTCTTTTCTAAATTATTTGTTTTCTACCTTAAACCTGATTGATAAAATGATAAATAATAGTTTCAGATTTATAGCTATTATTTTTGAGCACTTCCTATGTGCCAGAAACATAGGAAGTATTTTGTATTAGATATATCATTCTTTATACACAGCAACTCAGTACATTATTCTTCATGGCCTCTGTGTTTTAGATAAGAAAAATAAGAATCAGAGACATCGACATACTTTTCTAAGGTCACACAGCTATTGAGTGTAAAGTATACAGTAGAGGCAGGCACAGGCTTTTTACTACTATGCTATGCTATCTTCTGGTGTTACAAATCGATTTGATTACATCCAAACCTAAAGACATTATACTACAATTTGTAGTATGACTATATCTAGTATGAATTTGTAGTCCTGAAATATCAGGGAAAAGACCTTTAAGTATCATATGCTTGAATGGCCTCTGATGCTCAGGCTAATTGGGCTATTATTTGGCAACCTAGAGCCACACCCAGTTAAATTTCTGTACCCAGCACTGAGCCATCTTTAAACACCCCTGTACTTTCTTAGTCATTTCTCTATTAAATCCATTATTTAAGCATTCTTGTTTTTCTGCATTAATGTTCCACTTCACCGAGCTGCTTCTGTGTGGATTACAGGCACTGTATCATTGTGACTGAAACCTAATTGACTTCCACAGTAAATATTAAAGGAAGGTGGCAAATGTGACTACTTGTCCATTCAATGTGACATAAAATGGCTAATGCCTCTGTGTAATGAGGGGAAACTCTTCTGAGCTTCAACTCTTGCTTTGTGGAAGAAAGGAGGTGAATCCTCAAGTGATTGTTGACAAGTCTATGGCAAATGTGTGCACCAAGTGAGAAGCTGAAATAAAAAGCCCTGTACAAAGTCGTTAAACATCGAGTCTAATGAATTATTCATTAAGTGGCTTCAAAGTTGGACTTGGGAAAATGTAAATAAAATACATGGAGAATTTTCTCCTTTCTGGAAACGATTTTATAGTCATGAACTAAATGCGAGGAGCACTTAAAGTGTCGAACTGTATTGTATATTTTATGTAAATTAAGAATATTGAACAAATTCCTCATTTGGTGCAAAAGAAAGAAAATATACCTCTCCTGATGATCGATGCCTCTGAGAAAATGAATTATCTTTATTTTCTCCATTATCTTTTATTGCCATTTTATATACTCTATAAAATATCGACCTGGAAGGTATTTAAATGAAATGTGATATAATTTTTCTGATGCACGAGCCTCCTTTCATACCCTTCATGCACAACTGTGACCTTCTCTATGTCCCTGAATATGTCACATAGCTGGGATCTGCCCTGGTAACAGCAAGTGGGCTAGTGATAGAGTGTATTATATTAAAACAAATGTCATCCTTGGAGTCCAAAGGGCTGGGTTCGAATCCCAATTCCGCAATTGAATGCATGGCTTTGGATATGCTAATTACAATGACTGACTCAAAGTACTATAAAGCTGAAGAGAGACAAAATATACATCCATCAAGTACATGGTAGGTGCATGACAGGTATTAGTTAAAACGAATCCTGATGAAATTCTTTCAGTGACTGGGCCCACCCACACAGTCATCCTTGAATCTACAATAACAGCCTTTCCTCAAAGCGTAATATTCATTAGCCACATACATCTTATGCATCATCTAAGGCAAGATAGAGAAAATCACTATTCCAGAAATTAATGTGATTAACTCATAAGAGGATAGTATTTCAAAACTCTGTTGAAAGCCAACACATTCACAGAGACCAAATCAAATGTCAATTCGTCAATGAAATACACTGATCTAGAGTAGGAGTACAGTAGAGTGGAATCTATGAAGAAATTTCCACTGACAGCAGCAAAATGAAAATAATATATAAATATATATGCATATTAAAAAAAAAGACACACCTAAATTTAAGTGTTTTAACTTGCATTCCCTCAAATGAGTACCTGAGTCAAAAGACTTGCAAGCTAGTAGTTCATCTGGGAATTCATCCCAGAGTATAGGAGTGAGTAACATGGAATACAACTAAGAAAAAAGAAAAACCAATAGCATGCATTATTGGTCATTGCTCTATGCTTCTAATGCTTGGTCTCGACTTCTGAGGAGCCTCACAGAACTACCCGACACCCCAAGGAAAGGCATTTATTCATGAGAGCCAAGCGAGTCCTAAGGCTTTCACTTCTATACACTTATGGGTTACACTAGCATTAACGTCACTAGACTTCTCCTGATCATCTCATGTGGTGATATCAAAAAGTCCTTGGGTAGAAAGAAAGACTTCCTTGGCACTGGAGTTGCACTTGTGTAAAGCTGATGGATCTTGCACTGCATCAGCTGCCTCAATAGCAGCTGGAGTAAGAAGCACCAAAAAACATTTTGCAACACTCAGATTGACTGCATTGTTCATTAAGTTTCGTCTCTGAGAGAGTACCCTTCAGAAAGACTCATTATGGGGGTTTAGCAGAATAATTTCCTAACTCCACTGCTATAGTTGGTTCAGAGGACAGTAATAGAAAGTCATCAGCTGTCTATGCCTGTTTTCGTTTACTATTTCCCTCACCTTTGACCGGCACTTCTGCTGCTCTAGGATGCCTGGCTAGGGCTGGGTCACTTAGACTCTTTATTTCCTTAAAGCAGAGTGAGTTTGTACTGGCTTCCTGTGCCTCGGGGCCAGAGAAGCCCTGACACAGGACCCAGGAGGCAGAAACAACACCCCTGGACATGTGCTACTGGCTTCTCCAGCTAAGTGGTTGCCATAGCAAGGGGCTGGCCTGAGAGGTGGGGCCAAGGAGAGCTGAAGTGGTATACAACAGGTGTTCCCTGCGATATGATAATGAACGCATATCTTTATTCAACTTAAATGACAACTTTTATTTTAAAATTAATGCCTTTCCAATCTTTTGGTGTTAAAGTGACCTTTCGTTTATGTTGCTTTATAAAAAGGGTAAAATATAAAAAACATCATTAATTATGTATCAATTATTTTTCATACTTCACACATACACAAACACATACATGCGCAGCAAAAATTCAGACATCTACAAAATTCAAAATAAAAATAATATATATGGGGGTATGCACTTATATCAGACAATGTGAAATTTAAATTTCCAATTTTGTTGATTAGGTGACCTGGGGTATAAGAAACATTTCTGACTTTTAATTTTCTTATATGCAAAATATAGATGATAAGACATAATCATATTTTATTGCAAAGAATAGCTTGGAGCACACCCAGGCATACAATACCCCAGGAAGTATGTAGAAAAGCTTTGGGAAATGTGTGAATCTATTGACATGGCATGTAAAATTATATGCGCACCAGTGTAGAAGTACACGTATGACATTTTCCCCCCTAGACCATAGTTTTAGTGAGAATAACAGAGAACTTACAGTTTATTTTAGTACCCTTCCTCCTTTTCCCTGCTCTTTCTTCACTAATTCACCCACCTTGCATAACTTACTTACTAAAAGGTTTCCTCTGGAAAGCAGAACTCTAAATCTGTCTTGCTTTACCTTACCATGGAGTTTTCTGCATATTCAATCTTGTTTCCCATTCTTTTAAACATTATTTGGTTGGTTTATTTTGAGTTGTTATTATTATCATCATCAGTTTTATTTATTATTATTATATTTATTTATTTTTGCCTTTAGTCACATGTTTTGCCAATAGAAAGGTTGGAGTTTCAAAAGAAAATGGTAGATTTGCAATGAGAAAAAAAAGTAAACTGTGCTTTATTTTAATGAGATGAAGCCTGTTGTTGGGTCTGAGCAGAGGATAAATGTGTAAAAGGTATCATTTTCTTGCCTCTGGGTGTGAAATACCTCAGGAAGGCAAAGTTGAATCGAAAGTTTTAAAATTCCATGGCAGCTGCAGTTTGCAAAATTATCTTTCAGCCGTTTCATCTGAAACAATAATCGGACTTCCAGGAATAGGTTTCATAGGTTACTCCTCATTGCAACACAGTATACTGCAGTTGAAAAATGTATTTTGCGGCACAATCAAAATGATAATTTTTTCAGTATGCCTTTTGAAGTAACCTTTGCCACAGAAGACAACGGCATATACAAACTATTGTGCCAAACCTCTCTTCCAGGATGTATCAGGAAACAGAATTCATTCTTCCCGTGTTTACAGTTTTTATTCTCCTTGTATTTCTTTATATCCATGTCCTTGTTGATTGCAATGAGGCATCCAAATGTTTGCAATGGAAGGATAGTGTTGCAATTTGATTATTTTAATACAGTACTTGGCTTTGCTTTGGAAAATTAAAAATAAAAGGAGAACAAATAAAGGTGGTGTAAGAGTTGATTTTGATTTTCTATGACAATAGAGTTAGAAAGCTCAGGATGTTATGGCCCAGGGCATGATATTACTTCAGTATTAGACTCAGTTTTCTCATATGTTAAATTAGGAAAATCATATCTCCTTTGGACCGCTCTTTTGGAGATTCGAATGAGACAATATATGTATAGAGATTAGCATTAGCACAGGCCCTGGCTCTTAGGGAAAAAAAAATCAATGACCATCTATTATTATTTAATGATGTTGTCATTAAAAATGATACTACTACTTTTCTTCTTGTCTTTATTTAAAAGACGTACTATCTGTAGGATTTATCATTGCAGCTAAAATTGATCACTAGAAACATTGACAAAGAGTATCGCTTACAGTTAGTACAATCAAGGTGGTGAAGGAACTAGATGTTATGTCCAGGGAAAAAGAGCTGATGATGCTAAGAATGTAGTCTGGACAGTAGATGTGATTAATATAAATGAGCATTTATCATGCGGATGAGAGACAAAATGTAAAGTCTGTGATTCCAGATGGCAGAACTTGGGCCTACAATTATAGAGAGTAGAGTATCAGTTCTGTGTATAAAGACAGCTTTACTGATGCAGTTGCTTAGTAATTGCAAATTACACAAGGAGCAAAGCCAGCCATTCCTTTGTGCATTTCACACAGGTCTACAGCAACTTTAACCTTGAGAGAATGGATCCATTACAAACAACCAGGCGATGAGGAGTGAGGTGAAGCAATACTTGTTTTCTCCCCATCAGCATACTCTCCTGAGGTCTACAGCAACGGAGAGAATAAAAGAAGTTTTGTTTGATTTTAGGTACAATTTCCTGCTCCGTAAGTGTCAAGAACAATCATTCTATACCTCAGAAGGTTTGGCTATTCATTCAGTCATTCACTATCATTTGTTCTGTGACCCAGGCTTATTCCTGGATACACAAAGGTGAGTCAGACAGAGGGGACTTTCTCTTGAGCACCGTCTGGAGGGAGAGGTGAAATTGTAAAGCCATAATTGCAACATGGTGAAACGGTAAGAGAGGTGTGTACAAAGTGCCACGTAATCTGAAAAACAAAAACAGCTGCCTAGGCTGGCACCCGGGATTAATGCAGGAGAGACACTGAAGAGAAGGTGTTCTCCATACAGTATATTACATAATGCATAGTTTTTCTAGCATGGCAAAAGAGGCACGCACAGAAAAATGGATTAAGTAAAACTACAGAAATGTAAAAGGAACTGGAATGTTCACAGGGCAGTGGGTGATTCGGTAACTGTGGAGCAAAAAGGCTATATGGGTAAACGGTGGGAGATTATTTTACAGAGCAAAATTGGGTCCACAGGAAAGGCCTTAAAAGGCAAAACGAACAGCTCGGACTATGCCACATGCTTTGAGAACCTGACGTTTTACTCTGCAAGTGTGGAGATAGATCGAGGGAGTCAAGAGAGAAGGCTGGAGAAAGAATTTGGAGCATGTTGAAATCTGAGACATAACAGGTGACAAGGTGGTGGCTGTGAAAGCAAGATAAAGAACTGATAGAGCATGAGATGCCTGATTATTATGCCCTGTTTTGTAAAAGGTAACATTCCGAGTTTCCTGGGGAAAACGGACTTTGAGTGAGAAGGAAGCAGTGCAAGCTGGGGCTTTGTCCCTAACTCCCTGTGTGGCTTGGACCTGGATGGTTCCTGGATCCTTTGGCTCTCACATTCTCTAATTCTGTTTTTCTGACATAGGGTGCTATTATTTAATAAATATTTACTCTATTTTTTCTTTGCTCCTTCAATTTAAGAGATCAGTGCAAAAGCCTCTTTCAAGTACATGATTTAAAATTGCATGCCATTTTGATTTTTTACCATGCCTAATTTAGTCCTTTCTATTAGAGTCATTAAACCATTTTTATCTTTAAAGGATATATTTTTATTCTCTCTCTGACCCTCCTTAAATGGCTATTAAAAAGTATCTTTCTTGACTCTAAATAATAAACCACAACTATTTGATTAATAAAATACATTTTAAAACAAAAACTTGGAGCATTTTCAAAGCAAAAGCCTGCTGTATACAATTTCAGACCTCTACCAGGAATTAGCAACTGATGTGCTGACATAGTAAATGCATATTTACTTTCGTATCCCCCAAACTACATTGTTACCATGGTAACTCATGTAGTGCCAATACTACCAAGAGATAGAAGTTCTTGGTGGCTCTAAAGAAAAAAAAAAAGAGGAAGAAATAAAGAAAAAAATCAATGGAGATTACTATAAATGCAAAGTCATTTTTATGTACCATGATGTAAAAATCTGCAAAGTATCTAGGAAAGAAAGATCACCATCAAGGAAATACACAGCTCCTAATTGACCCTTTAGTAAGAGGAGGAATATTGCAAAGAACCCTACTACTTGTCTGTCAAATTGTTTGAGTAGATCCATTAATGTTCACTTTATGCTCCATGGGGAAAGAGAGCTCAAATCTTTTGCTTATCATTGTAGGGCCAGCATCTGGAATACTCAGCACGCAATGAGAAGTAAAAAAAAAAAAGAAATTAAAAAAAAAGTGAAATAAATGAGTAAATGAATGAAAGCAAGTTTAAGGCAATGCCTACAAAGCAAATAGTTAAAGGAGATTCTTTTGGAGTGAAAAGAGCAAGACTTCTTAATTTTTAATGCACACTAAAAATAATATGGGGTATTAAAAAATGCAAAATCATGGTCCCTACTCTAAGTGATTTTGATTCAATGAATCTAAGATGGTCCTCAGGGTATGTCAGCATGTGTTTAACATGCATTCTAGGTGAATCTGATGAATTTGATCTAAGAACTTCCCTTTGAATACATTTGAGGAGAGAATTAAACTATAAGTTAAAAATTCTAAATTTTCTCTACTTTTGAACAACTTTGTAAAATCATGTAGAGTTTCTTGCTTGGGGTTCGCTTATAGAGAAATAAAAAGGAATTCCAATTGTTTTCAAAATAAATGCATCCCAAAGTCCCCACACCATTTCACTTAAAATAGCTCTGATTGTAATCGATAGAATCTTTCTTCTTTTTTTCCCCCGTTTTAACATTTGGGTTTTACATAAGATTTTTTTTTTCAAAGAAGGTTCCTGCTGCTAACCATAATATGCCAATAATGATGTAAAATTCAAAAACAAATCAAATTTGACAATTTCAGAAATATATATAAATTTCCCCTCGAAACACCTAGGTTTTTAGAAATTACTTGATTGATTTAACACGAGCAGTCTTTCGGAATTTTCTAGACCAAAATAAAGCCTATTAGAGAATCATTAATAAACTTTCTTTACAAATTATATTTACCAAATTAACACCTAATCACTATTTTTAGCTTGCTGCAGATAGAAAGTATGAAATAATATCTTTATCTTTATACAGATTTGTTTGTTTCTTTTTCCCAGGAAGAGTGTACCTCTTCCTTCATCTAGTTACCAAAATTGCAAAAGCAAGACTTTACTGTTGGGCATATTGAAATATTCTAAGGTAGTAAGTAAAAAGATTGAAAGAGAGCTTAATTTCTAATGTTTTCATACTGTATATTCCAAATATAGAAGAAATTGAGTTCAAGGAAAAGAAATATAGTTGAAACTTTAATCATTGTGTGTTGCATTAATTAAAATGGCTGGAAAAATAACAAAAAATCTGTCATCAGCTGTTGCTTTTGCTTGCAAGGTAATTTGTCATTTTGCATCAAGCTCTGCCCTAAATGTGCTCAGGGTTAACGGTTTTGCAACTTGATCAACTTCCAGGCAAATTGGTCCTATGTCTTCTTTGTGGACTTGGCTGAGAACCTGTTTCCTTTGACTCCTCTTTTTCTATCCTCCTATCTCCTATCTTTTCTTCTTTCCATCATTAAGGGCTGAAGATGTCAAATCACTATTTCCTAGTTCAGCCTGTCTTGGTCTTGAGCACTTCCCACTGGTCAGAGACATTGCTAATGCAGCCAGGGCCTCATAAAATGACTAAATCCGAAGATGAAAACGGATGTGCCAATTTAAAAGAGGTCAAGTAGTAAGTGGGAATGGAGTGTGAATAGCAAGCAGATGGTGATTGCATTTCAAAGAGAGGAGTACTTCCAAAATGTAGGGCTGCCAACACAATTACTATATTGTCATTTTAAATAGGAAATACATTTATAAATGATTATTAATGTAAAGCTCATTTAAAATACAAAGCACTTTAAAAAGCTAATTATTTTCAATGGAAAGTGACTTACGTGAAAATTTAAGTTGCGGTGGATTGACAAATCAAGTTCCAGAATCATTTGATTTCAATATGAATAATAAATAATAAATGTTCCCCCCTTTCCTAAATGCCAGGTCTGTACTTTCACACCTATTTACTTGTAGTCCTAATAATCCAGAGGCAAAATTAGTAGATTGTAACCAATTACATGTCAGAGGAAGAAATAAAGTCTAAGAGAGGATTAAACTACTTCCCAAGGTTAAAGTTACACAGTTGGTTGAGTCATCGCTCAAATCTAGTCATCATTAGATTATATACCCTCTCTTGAATAGTAGCTATAGATAATAGGATAAGAAAGTTTACAGATATTAATAGTGATGAGAATGTAGTAAAGGTTAATGATCTATTGATTTGATCCAGACTTCGAAAGATGTAGATTGAGTTTAAAGAAATTTAAGTTGAAGAAGAACATAAAAATAAAAAATTATTTTTTTTTTTAAAGAGGGGTTTCAGGGACTGTTGGTTGAATCCAGAGGACTCTGACCAGAGAGTAAGATGTTAGTTGAGGGATTTGGGTTGGGTCGGGAAAGTTACTAGACTGAGACAAAGGCTTTCAGAAAAATGTCATTCATGAATGGTTTTCGATAGAAAAATCTAAATTTGATAATAATGATAATAATTAAAAGTGCCAATAAGGGTTTGTATTTCTTGGCTCACCTGTGTGTTCATCCATTTACCTTCCCATCAATTTCTCAAAGTTTTATACAGCACTTACACTCTGCTAAAATAATTGTGATATTCAGGGATAAATGGAGGTATAGTGCAAGAGAGTAAACCGAGGACCCATTGTTGTGGCAGGGGTAGTGATATAAGCCTTGTCAGGGGGCTATGGTGACACAAAAGAGGTATCTCCTTAAATTTGGAGGACAGACAAGGTATTGGAAGAACAGTAGGAGCTGGCTAAATAGCAAGGGATGTATACACAGAGGGTTTTCCAAGACAAGAAAGAAACAAATATAAACAAATAAATAAACATTCCACAAAATAAGAGTTCCACATGCGACTCCAAGGGTTTGATTTGAATGTAACACGAGGCTGGAAATGTATTTGGGGGTAACACTGAGCAACTTCTATTTTATCCTGTAAACAGTGGGAAGCAAGCAACAAATATCAAGCTGGGGACAAACCTGAAGGTTTTTTTATTTTTTTTTAACCCCCGTTTCTGCTTCTGGAAAGATGTTTCTTTTCCACATGGCCTGGAGGGAACTGTTCCTGTTTAAACAGGCAAAATGACCCTGGCCTCTGGAGAGGCAGGAACTTTGACCTTGAACTTCTTTGAATGACTGCCAAGATGCTGCCAGAGTCCCCTAGAGAGAGACTCAACAGGACACAGGAAAGATGAGGAAGGACTTTTAATATGTTTAGAAATATTTATCAGTGCAGAAACTGAGTATGTAAGAGCCACTACAATGGAGATTAAACCTGAGCAATCTGGTAAATGATGCCTAACATTTTATTGAATACTTTAATACAGAACAGACATTGTTTCCAGCACTTAATAAAGACTTTCTTACTTTATTCTGATGATTCTGTAAAATGCTCTATCAGTCAAAGTCCAAGTACAAAATCCATAGGACACTCAAATTAAGGTAATTTGAGGAGATAAACCAAAGCCCTGTTTACAAAGGTGTGCCGAAGATGTAGGGAAACCAAAGGATGCAGTGCAGCATCGCTAGACTAGTAAAAAGTGAGCTTTGTTACTAGCACTGATGCCAAAAGGGCAAGAGAGGAAGTAGGAAGTGCAAGAGCATGGAGAGAGAGGAGGGTGGCGTAGCCAGGTAACTGGGTGAGGCCAGAGTGGAGCCCTACAGATGCCCGCACTGACCTACAAGAGAGCCAGAGCCAGTGGAACTTACACAGTATCAGCCGGGGTTCTCCATACGCACACACACACACACACGCTAAGAGATTTTTTTTAAAAGAAATTAGCTCATGAGATTGCGAAAGGCTAGCAAGTTTCAAATGTGTAGGGTAGGCAGGAAACAGGCACAATTTCCACATTACAGTCTTGAGGCAGAATTTGTTCTTCTCCAAGAAACCTCATTCTTTGCTGTTAAGGTTTTCAGCTGATTGGATGAGGCCCACCCACATTATGAAAGTTAATCTTCTTAAGGCAACTGATGGTAGATGCTAATCATATCTACAAAATACCTTCACACCAGCCTCTAGACTAACATTAGACCAAACCAAGCAGGCACCATAGTCTAGTCAAGTTGACACATAAAATTTAACCATCACAAATATCCAGACCTCTCTCCTTCCCCACTGTGGTCCTTACCGGGGCTTCCTATTAGCCGAACCCAAACATAAGCCACAGGTTAAGGGCATCTCTTGACACAGTCTGGAAAGGCTGAGCTCTCCAGGATACAGCCCCATTACTTCCTCTCTTACACCACTGATGCACATACATACACAGGTAGGAAATATTTCCAGTATGATACTTAACATTTATAACTCTACAGAACCTTTTTTCATAATTTTTATTTTTACATGTTTTCACTTAATTTTCACAAGTACTATTAATAGCTATATTTTGCAAAGGTCTATATTAAATGGGAAAGTTAGGTAAGTTTCTAGAGCTAAAAAGCTAATAAGTGATAGATTTAAGATTTGATGGTATGTCTTTCAGCATTAATTTGCCATGTGACATCCAATCTATCACAACTCTTCAAACTCTTGTGCACATGAATCTAGGGTATCTGAAAAATAGAGATGGCTTAGCACCACACAAGGACAGTTGGAATCACCTTGACTGGAGCATGGCTTCAAAATCAGAAGTTTTATAACATAGTGAACAGTTGTCTCTGACTGCATCTAGTTCAAGTCTGCATAGTTTTCATAGCCTTCAGGCTAAAAACTCCTGCTTTGCCTTGCATATAGACATGCTAACCAATAGAAAAATTCTGCTTGTGGCTTGAGTTTTAGAAAAACAGCTCCTCCCATTTTTCCATCCCTTGATGTAAAAGAAGCCTGATTTCTGTACTTTCCTTAAGATGGATTTGAGGAGTAGGTCTCCCAGCTTCTCAACTGGCACCTTCTTGACCAATAAACTTTTCCTTACTCCAAACTCTGACATTTTGAGTTTCGGCCTTTCGAAGCACTGGACTCACAGACTTTGGACTGGTAACAGCTTTAATTCTTTATTTCAATAATGTCTCTTATCAATAGAGTTATCCGAGAGGAAAACCCTAAGACAGTGGTTCCCAACCTTGGCTAAACAATGATATCACCTGGAGAGACTAATATCAAAGTCACAACCCAAAACGATTAAATAAAATTATTTAGAAGCGAGATTCAAGCATCAATAGTTTTTAAAACTGCCTAAGATGCTCAAATGTATAGGCAAGGTTGAGAACAGCTGTTCTAAAACAACTGTTCCAAAGTACAGAATTGTAGCTGGAAAACATATGGACTGCAGGAAGTAAAGGCGAGTTGTTTGTGTATGTGTGTGTATGTACATATACACACACACACACAAACACACACACACACACCCGTCAAAGATCCAAGATTGTATTTTTCAATGCAAAATAATTTCACTTAATACTCTAATTCTTATTAAAAAAAAAAAAAACAGTTCTTACAAATTGTCCCCATAGCTATGAGACATTTCCTCCAGGAATTTTTGCCAAACACAGTTCTACATCTAGAAAATCAAAGAACAGAAAAAGAATCTTCGATTTAATAATATATCTCATCTTATATATGTCTACCTACCTGTCTACTATTCACCTACCTATCTAACTAGCTATCTAATAAGAGAGAAGGGAAGGGGAGCCTGGCTCTTGATTTGTGTATAACCTGTACTGTCAGATTTTTCAATCGGAAAATTTGTAGTAACAAAGTATTTATCCAGGACAAAGGAAGCATTAATTGCTCCATTAATATAGTTGATAAAATAATAACATACAGCGGATGCTATACAGTCATATTTTAGCACATCTTGAACAAAGGCACATATTGAGGCCCAATATTTCTACTGACTCCAGGGAAAATATTGATGTTTAATTGCACTCTTCTGTTATGAAGAATCTTACTGTCTCTATTGCCTGGGAAGTTTACTATGAAGAAAAAATATTCATCCCTAAATAACTGGAAGTACTCTGCAGGTTTCTCTTTGCCAGAAGTATTACACAATCAAATACAAAGCTCAAAGGGTGATATTTCATGGCATGATCTCTCCACAGTCTGATATGCCCCTGTTTGCTCACCGCTCCCCATGTTAGGGCTGCATTACAGAGAATTCTAGTCTCCAAAAAGTTAAGGAGAGAGATGGTAATGTAGTATGTGGGGAAAATGAATGGCCATGGATAATCAGGAAGAACTCTTGCTGAAAGCAGAGATGGGCTGCAAAATTTCCAATAGACAATGTCTGCTGTTCAATAAGAGTGGGTTCTCAGTGACACTGTACGATGCCTTCTTCCTGACTGGACCCGCTGCTTCCCTCTTGGTGTCCCTACATTTGGAAAGTAGAAAGTCTTCCTATCAAAATGTTCTCTTTTGGTTTCCATCTGCTTTGGGCTTTATGGGCTCTTTGAGGCAAAGATCATAATTTATTCACAGTTCTCCACCAGATATGTAAGATTCAGTGTCTGGTATATTGTAGACAAACAAATGTGTATGAGGCCACACATCAGCCCTTTCCCTATCTCGCCCATCACAAACAAAATAAGACAGAGCTTTATATCATATTACCATAGCAAAGGGTGGTTGAAAGACAGTTACTAAAAGCCAAAGACACAATAGTAGTTTCCAAATGAAAGACGGTGAGTAACGAAAGGCACGAAAAAGGTCAAAGGCTTAGAGAGAAATGGTGGTAGGTTTGAAACGAAAGGACTCTTTCGCCAAAAAACGATTCCAACAGATGCGAAAATGTAATCATGAATATGAAGAGTAGGAAGAAGTGCCATGGTCATGGGCACGTGACCTATACAGCCACACAAGTTCCCATGCTTGCTTTCATGTTCTGGTGTCACGTCACTACCTTAAAATTCTTTATACATTTTGAACAAGAAACCACAGACTTTCATTTTTTTAGGGGGCTCTAACAAATTATGTACAAAGGTTTTGTAGGATATGGAAGAATTGATTCCACTTTCCCTTGAGCTCTTCTTAAATAGTATGGCTACCCTTTTTAATTTTAAATATATATATTATATATATATATATTATATGTATATACATATAATATATATATATATAAAATGTATGTATGAGTGTGTATATATCTTCAAAGCTATGTTTGCTCCTATAAAATTAAGAACTGAGAAACATATTAAAAGGCCACTAAATTCCTCAAATTTTAACACTTAGGAGCCGTCGTTAACATTCTTAATGTACTTGCTACATCCATTTTCCATGCATGTTTCTCTAAAAAGTTAAAATAATTCTCATCCCCCGCGCCACACACATACACACTTTTCAGTTCTTTTTCTTTAGCCTGATACCATAATTAAATACTTTCATAACGTTTTATTTAAATGACTAAATGATAATTCAACCATATGGACATAATATGCTTGACTTTCTCATTTACTGTGTTTCATTATTCTTGTATCTTTCTTGTTATTTTTCTACCTCAGTTGTTACAGTTGCCTCTAGAAGCATCTGAGACTTAGAAAAATAACAAAACAGAATACTGAAAGCGGGACTTCCTCAGGTAACTAAGGTACAATTTTCCCTACATGTTAAATACGATGTTCATGAAGTAGCAAATAATCTACTTTTTACTATGTATTTGTAATATTATTTGATTTATTTAAAAATGACATTGATTTCTGTGTTACTCTAAGTGGCATTTCCAAACCAGGTCTCCATAAATTCATGTGAGACTCAAATCCACTTTTAATAGAATCGTCTAGGAAATTGCTTTAGCAACTATTTTGTCATTTTTTTTTTTCCTGGAGACCTAAATTTGCTTTCCTCCAAGGCTGTCAGGAAACAGGGGTAGTTTATAAAAAGATATAGCATGACAACTGCCTACTTACTATAAAATATATTATGTGACTATAACTTTATCATATATCCTTTGTAACATTTCACATGCTGGCCATTAAAAGATGAAGTCATTTTTTGTCTTAAAGAATCAAATGCCAATGAAAGTCCAAGTTTTTTGAGAAGTAGATCCCTTTGTTTTAAAGTCCCGATTTTACACTTTACACGTCATTCTCAAAAGATCATATTAAAATCATGTCTGGATGTTAGTATGAAATAAGAGCCCAAATATACAGTAGAAAAATGGGAATAGTCTAAGAAGAACTATTTGGAGATACTGTAGTACACACCATTTTTCTTTGTAAATCAAACAGATGATTTTCTGCAGTAATTGTAATTATGTTTTCAGTATTACATATAACACCAACTACACATAAGTTGTTGCAAAGGGCACTGGGTCTGCGTAGAGTTTTCTTTAAAATAATCTAGAGATTTCAATGGACAGAGTGTGTATTGGCTGGACTTTGTAAAGAAATATTCTGTAGGGAGTGTAATAGTTGATTCTAATTTCCACCATTACCATTATACTATATAACCTAAAGAAAGATGAGATGGGCTCTTGCTATATGCCAAGGGCTATGCTACATTCTTTGCATTCACTATGTCATTCAATTCTCACAAACTTTCTGAGAGGTAGGTATAATTTTAACACCAGTTTAAGAAGTGAGGAGCTGAGATTTGGAAACATAAAAGAGCTTGTTCAAGTTTATATAGTTATTAAGTTATGAAGCTAGATTTAAATCTTGCTGGTAATCTGAAATTATAGTCCCTTTTCTTAGTGATTCTACTAAATTTTGAATAAGCTTTACCAACTGCCCCCAAGGCTAATGTCTTAGATAACTATAGTACATATCAAAATAAAGAGATTAACACTGGCACAGTACTGTTAACTAGACTAAAAATTTACTCAGGTTTCACCCATTTTTCATGTATTTTTATGTGTGTGTATATGAAATTTCATCACATATTTAGATTTGTGCAAACACCACTTAAATCCACTTAACGTTTTATTTTTAGGGAGAGTGATAGCTTGTACCTAGTAACTAATTCAGTCATGTGCAAAGCAAGCATAGAAATAAATCAGAGATAACACTTGCAAGGCTGAAGTCAGCTTGAACAGGCTGAACAGGCTTGGTCTCAGGCATTCGCAAAGAAGAGTATCTACACAGATGAGACAAACAAAGTCCCTTGAGAAGGGATGAGGAAATCTCGGAGAAATCACAATCAAGCGACAGGTCTAAGGAGATGGATATAGGATTCAAAACTGGAAATAAATCCAAGAGGCAGGAACTTGCATCATGTGGTTAGTGGTCGTGCAACCACAAATCTTAAGCTAATGGCATCGGTATCTGTTTCTGCCAAAATATTGCTGGTCCTTGATTCTATCTGTTATTGAAGATCAGGGAGGATGAGTCAGAAAATGGTGGGTTGGCAATGACCATAAACTCTCTAAGCAATGAAAGTATTGAGTTTGTATGCATTGCAGGGCTGAACATTTGTCAGGATTATCCAGTCACTTTAGATGAAAAAATGAAGGATTATCCAGTCACTTTAGGTGAAAAAACAAAGCAGAATACAGTACCCCAGAACTCTGTCAAACATTATTTTTGTGCTGTCTACATCTGGAATATTTTCCCTTCATCTATTCCCTTTTAATACCTGGCCTTATTCAAAACAAAAGTATATTACTTCAATGTCCAAGTCCCAACCAGAATTTGTAAGCCTTGCATGAAAACTTCTCTAGCACATGAATCTTATGGTAGTCATTTTATTCATATTTGACTATTTGGCATATGCTGAATTGATACACATTGATGTTCAATAAATGAAACAAGAATGGCATTTACTGAATGCTCAATAAGTGTCAAAGTGGGTGCTATATACTTCAGATATTTATTCCCATCAACACTGATTAAGAAGGCATTTACAGAGAAGCTAAGCCCCATGGTGGTAAAGCAACATGGTCAGACCACACAGCTAGTTGAGAACTATGATTGTATCTAAAGTTTCCATCACATTTACTTTATTTTTTTTCAATCACTGAAAGAGCCACTTCGTAATCTAATTTAATTGATTGTTTTAATATAATAAAACCTAAAGTATGGAGGGAAGGATTATTTTTTAAAGCTAAAATGGAGTATGAGTAACTGCTCCAAAGTAAGAAGCTATTTTATTTGAAAACTCCAAGGTATAAGGAAGCAAAACATATTTTGGAAATCAGAAATGATCTGTCAAAGTCATTTTAGAGAAGAATAGCAAATATTTGATTTTGTGTGAGGCACGGATAACAGAAGAGAGTTGCTATTTGCCAGAAAGATGCACAGAACTACTTAGAAAGAAAATAGCTCCTTACTTTTGGCATAGTGAAGAGGGATTGGCAGGAGACATCTTTTTCATTGCAAAGACATCTTTTTAGCTCTCCAGACTGCTTTGGCTGAACTTATTCCACATTCCTTCCTCCCCTCAAAAAATGTTCCCATAGTCCAGCTTATTGTAGTTTAGTTTTGCTGTCCCAACTTGAAAGATTGAAAGAGAAAAAATGAATAGAGACTGGAATTTCAAGATAAAAATAATTAAAACTAAATGAGGTTGAGAGGGTAGGAGAATAAATTTGAAATCAGATCACAGATTATGATAACCATTTCAGATATTTGGCCCAGAAACCTAGAGTTTATCTCTAGTTCTTCAGGCTTATTTCGCTATTAATGCATTTAAAAGGGAAATACTACATTTCAAGTATTAAAATTAATTTCCGAAGCTAAATAGTAATTGAAAAATATGTCTTATATCATGTTAAAATTGTTTTAAAAGTCAGAATACAAAATTTCATCCATGCAGGGAGTGTGCCGGTATCTAAATCATGCATATGTACAGGGTCTGGTAGGAGGAATGTAAATCTAGAAAGAACAGTTACATTTGTTAGTGATGGGATTATTACTGGAATGGTTCCTTCATTCTTATTTTTATCAATGTCTTAATTGGATTTGTGCAATAAATATGATGATTTTTAGCAGAACTAGAAAGTTGCTGTTGTACCCTATGCTCTCCCAGTGAGACGATTTGATGAATTTCTTTCAACCTAAAGTATATGCTTTCTGAATAAATATGCATTTTCTTTTTCTCCGAATGATTTAAAGTTTCTTTTAATGTACAACACAAAATAAAACAGACATTTGGTGAATTCTCAGGCTCTGATAGACAGAGGTGATTAGTTGGATCCCTAGTCACATGTACCTTATTGCAATTCTCCCCCTGTGCTTAACTTGCTTCTATCGTTAAAAGTTTTCAATTGTGCTGATTAGAGTTTTATGATAAAACCAGAAATTTTTAAAAATGGCCTAATTGGCTACAGTTTTTAAGAGAAATCCAACTATTGTAGAATTTACTTGTGAAATATTTCTATCCATCTGACTTGTAAAGTTACAGATGCCCTGATTATATCAGATTGTTCCGCCCATAAGAGCTTTGTATGTGAGGGTCACAGCCTAAGCGAGGAGAGACATCGTTTCTCCCTTTAACTGAAGATGCTTAACAAGAAAGTATCAAATATCTATTCTGAGCAAGTTTAAAATCAGTAAAATATACCTGCCCTCCAAACAACTCTAGATTGTGATAAGGACCAAATGAGGCAATTAACGTAAAATAGACTTGTAATTTTCAAATGGTGATGCAGATATTATTGTTATGGTAACAGTCAGCCAATAGTGATTTGAAGTAACTGAATAATTTTGGTACGTTTTCCTGGAATTATTTCCTCGCCATTTTCTTTCTCATAATAAATTCTGTCACTAGAAAGTAAATCTATTTCCATGGGATTCATTTATTGTCTCTTCTGTCCACTTTATAAAAGAGTGGCCTTATTTTTAGTTAATTAATATTTGAAAGTGTTTCAGAACCCTTAGCAGAAATGTCAGATGTACTTAATTGTTGTATTTAATATATATCATGGACCTCATACTCTTACACAATACAGGATAAAATATTGTAAATGTTGCATAACCATATATTTGCAATTTATTTCGATGTTGTTGAATAAATATCAAAAAAATAGATAGTGATGCAAGATTTTAGAACAGTGGTGTTTGAAATGATCTGCAGGACTAGTAAGAATTGCTTAACCACATTTTTGATCACTTAAAATATATCAATATTTATGTTAAGTGCATATAATAATGAACAAGATAAGACCTTTGACTTTTAGAGGCTTAAATTTTAAGGAAAAGTCTATTGGAGGTTTAAAAAAGAAGGGCAGTAAAATTTTGGTCTAACAATGATCATATTTAAAAACATTCAATTTATATAGGCACAGTAAATTTCTCAGATGTTCATTTTATTTTATTTTTGTTTTTTAATTCAAAGATGTTCTATAAAAATTGGTTCCATCAGAGAAATTTTAAATATATATGAAGAAATGCAGTCTTCGTGAGAGTTGTTAATAAAATATAGACACATTAACTTTTTAGTTGTAGACTCACTCTGTGTAATCTTCTGGTCTTTCAACTGGGACTGTCTCATTGATATTATTGATTTGGCTAACTTGGTTTTGCTGATATCATTTTGATACTTGTATGTAGAAGATGATGGCATTGTTATACAGTTAAAATTATCCTTGAAAGGTGGTATTTATCCATGATTTAATAGTTATCTGTAGTATCTTTTTCCTCTAAAGTATGTGAGAAACAGGCCATAGAATGTTTTATTATGATTAATTCTAGAGTTACGAAACAGAAGACAAGTAAAGCAATAGATTGAAAGCAGAAAAAGTAAGCTGGGGACACTTTAAAGTGAAAGTTGGGTAATGTTCATAAAATATTCCTGCCAGGCACCGTGTTTTACTTTATCTCATAGAAGTCATATAAGAATTTTTGAGATAAGTGTATCTATTCTATTTTAGAATATGGAGCCTGGGGATGAGAAATCTTAAGCATTTTGTCCCCAGAATGAGAATAAAACCTTGGCTCAGGTTTTCCAAGGCAAGTATTCTTTCTATTATAACATGTTTTTACCTATTGCAAAAGAGGTGGGAAATTAATGACATCATTGTGAAAATACAGCATTTCTAATTAAAATTCTTAAGTATATGAGATGCTTTTTTAATAATGCAATGATCTCATTTTCATAATGATTAAGCATACCCTTTTTAAAAAATTGGATTCTAAGAAATAACTCATCTCGAATAAGGGAAAGGAAGAAAAGAAGGAAGAAAGGAAGGAATGGAGGGAAGGAAGAAGAAGGGGAGAGAGAGAGGAACAATTCTTCCCTTAGCACATTATACTAAAGAATTCTTATAGTTAGAAAATGCCTAATTTTTAAGATTCCACAGTTTTATAAGTAAAAAGAAGTAACATTATTCAGAACATATGAAAGAAATAATATTTTGTGAAAATCCTTTGACTTAAAATTTAAATGTAGTCCTAGAACCAAAAATAAAACAGAGACTTACACTTATCAGAAACGATTAACACTCCTGAACTATTAATAAAAGAATCCTGAGGAAAAAAGTGACCAATCTTGATACAATTCACATGGAATTTGATTGTGACTGAGATAAAGTTAATCAGTGATAAAGAAGAAGAGAAACCCAGGCAAAACCAAACCCATTCTTCCTGGGCCACCACATTTAATTTTAGGCATTCCAGGACAATGTCATATTTTACCATCACTTAGCATGATGAGATTAAGATTTCTACCTGATTTGGGTGTTTTTCACACCAGAGATTTTAAAACATTCTCTTAATTTGAAAAACCTTGTGATATTTTCCTAAAAGCCAACTATTTTTAATGGAAACCTAGCACAGGTCACAATGGTGTATCTTGAGCTGCTAACAGTCCCGATAAATTAGATCTGCCACTTTCTAGTCTTGTTAAGTTTAGAAGTATTTAACTGCTTTAGGTCTCAGGTTTGTAATTCTTAGCATTACCTATTCATTCATTCGTTCGTTCATTCAGTATTTACTCAGTATCTATTGTGTTCCAGGCACAGTGGTTGCAGCAATTAAAAAAAAAAAAGTTTTTGTATACATGAGGCTATAATCCAATGAGAGAGAAAGATTTAGGGGTACATACTAAAATATTAGGTAATAAGAGTATTGAAAAGCAAAGAGAGAAAGGAAATCACAAGTGATGGTTTATGCAATTTACATAGGGTCATCGGAGAGCTCACTGAGCAGATAGCATTAAGAATCAGGTAGGTGTGTACATGGTGTGATCAAAGGACAGTAAAAAAGCCAATATGGCTGAATCACATGGAACAAAGAGGGAAATTATAGAAAAATATTTTCTAAAGGGAATCAGGGGTTAGATCATGCAGAGGGCATGATTAAGAGTCACTAAAGGTTGAGAAAGAGACTAGGATATGTTATTCCAACATGCATCCTTATTTCTGTGACTGTTTATCCTAAAGAGCCAGTATTAATTCATCTTGCATTTAACCAATGCTTTTTTAGGATACACATTTTCCTTGGATTTGGTACTAGGCTAGAAAACAATCTGAAATCACAAGAAGACAGCACTCTTAAGAGGTATGACTATAAACATTGAAATAAATAAACAAAAACTCAAACATTTTAGTCCATTAACTTCATTTCCTAGAGACTCTACGGTGGTAATGAATAATATTAAAAGCAAAGAATTAAAATAAAGGTTTATGAAAGATCACTTTGAGATGTCACGAATTGTATTCCATTATTTCATTTCATTTCATTTCACTGTCAGTTGTCATGTTTCTTAATACATTCGGGGGAAGGATACTGTCGATAGCATCCAAGAGAAATTTTCTATGCTATATATATCCTACCTGTATCTATTTTCCTTATCTAATCTCATGACTTAAAAAACTTGAAGTATCAGGGAGAAACCTAAGTGGAGCTGGATGTGAACGCTCATGTGACTTAAATAACTGAGCTAAAATGTATTTCGCCTTGCCAGCACTGGATAGGTAACCCTGTCTACATTCTGCTGTCAGAGTTCCGAGTTCAATCCTTGCTAACAAATTATAAAATGAACATTGGTAAACTGAAGTATAAGTAAGAACTATCAAAATCCATAACAGATTTGAAACCCCATGCTGAATGAGAGCTTCTGTAAAAAACTAAGACTATTTGGTCTAGAATTGAATAGAGAAGCCTGGAGAACACAACTTCCATACAGAAGAGCTCTCATAAAAAATAAAAAATAAAAAACAATGCAGAATGGGATGGGCTTTCCATGGGTATGGATTTAACATCACTGGATACACTACAGGTAAGAAGAGAAACTATGAAGGACCTTGGTTGGAAGATGAGACTAACAGACCTACTGAATTCTTCAACTTCAGCAAGCTTCTCACATTCTGTTAAAACTACATGTTATACACATAGAAAAGAATCGCAGAATTATTGTATCCCCATTTTCCCTATGGCATTTCTGCAAACAGAAAGAAATACATATGACAGAAATACAGACATTTATTCCTCTGTGATAGACAGGTACATACATATACTAACAAACGAACGAACGAACGAAAAGAAAGAAAGGGAAGAAAGGGAAGAAAGGGAAGAAAGGGAAGGAAGGAAAGAAGGAAGGAGGAAGGGAGGAAGGAAGGAGGAGAGGGAGAGAGAGAGAGAGAGAGAGAAAGAAAGAGAAAGAAAAAGGAGAAAGAGGAAAGAAGACAGATAGACACACAGATGAATATAAACTTCTTTTCCCTCCCCTTTGCTTCTAGGTATATCCGGTACCTACTGTTTAGTCATGTGGTAGCAGGAAATCATTAGCATATGATGTAAATAATTTCTCTTACTTCATTATGCAAGATCCATTTATCATCATTGTTTCAAAAAGACATTTATTTAAGCATTTAAAAGTCATATTTTCTCACAGTTGTAGTCAAAATATGCATATTTTCTCTTTGCATTATTTGCATGTTCTATGTTTATGCCAGTACTTAATAAACATTATTCGAAGCATTGCACAACATTCCAAATACTTTCTACTATTCCATAATTTACTGAACCAATCTCCTACTTCATGATTTTTCACCATTATAAATAATATGTTAAAAATAATTGGGCATAAAATGTTTTCCTCTTATGGATGGACTCTTATGACAGTTTTTCAGAAATTGAGCTCTTGGCTTAAGTAACATAAATATTTTAACAGATTTTTAATCTATGAATAGTAACTTTCAAATGACTAATAATGCTTTTAGACTATTTTAAACATGTTTTAATAAATTGTAATGCAAACTTTTTGAAGACTGTAATTAGTATCTCTGTCAGTCTATGTAGGATACATTTAGCTCAGTTTCGATATTAAAATATTGAGCCAATTTCCTTGGAAAGTTGCACAGTGTTAATCCCCATCATCCCTCTCACACTTAGGGCTTATTCTATGCCTGTCTCTTTACCAGATTTATCTCACTCCATTTTCAAGACAATCCTAGATTAGGTCTTATTATTTTCTCTATTTTGCAGATGAAGAAACTTTAGTTAAGAGTGATGATATTCCTTTTCATACAAATTCAAAAAAAATGGTTGGGAGCAGAATTTATGCTGCCATACTCCAGGGCTATTTTTTTTTAATGAACTATTCTGCTTCTTTATACATTTCAGTAAGTTTTAAAAACTGGATTCTGTCTTTTACAGCATGTTTGTTCTCTGTAAAGCAGGCTGTGCCCAGTGGTATGGTGCTCATAAACTGGCTCTCCAGGAACAATGACAACAACGTCAAGCACTGAATTATACTGTTTGCTGATTTCTGTTTTGTAAATATTTCTGCTACGGCCAATTTCAAGCTCTCTACATGATACTAGAGAACACGGAGGGATGCAGACAATCAGCTCTCATCAGCTGGCAGAGCCAGCCCCAGCATACCACTGCCTGTGCCACTGATCAGTTACTGCCTTTCAGCTCCCTCTTAATAATGCCACAACTGGACCCTGTACACATTTCTCCTTTACCGCCTGGCTCTGTGTGAGGTGTGCGGATAGAGGGCACTGGAGAGATACTAGAAGACTCAGACAGGAGAGCCAGATTTCCCTCTGCGACTCCAATGTGGTTTCTTTCAACAAATCGATCGATAAGAAAAAGGTAAAGCAGCCAGGATGAGAAATTTCTAAGCCACGTGATGAGTGGTTGCTACAAACCAGCTCTGGCCCATCCTCTTGGGCATTTCATTGTCACTAGCAGTCTGTGTTTCTGTGGCAGCCACATTCTTTCAACAAGAATTACATCTTAGCCTTGGGCTATGGCCGGGGAGCTACCTTCTAAATTCTTAGTTCTTCCATTGTTCACATTCCATCAGCGTAAACATATTTGCTGCTTTCTGCATTTGTTATTTCTGGACCTGTTAGAGAGTCTTCTTTAACCTCTTTTAGTAGTTAACCGTGATTCATCACATCATCGCACCATTTGAGTTTCTATCTCCTTTCTCATCGCTGACTGATGCATGGACTCAATAAAATAACTATCGAACAAATAAAAAGTAGAATGCAAATCTCTTACTTTGACCGAAAAGTCCCCAGCTGCACATCCAAGGCCAACATGAAGCCATTCTTGATACGCTGTCTCATCCACCAAGGGATGAATGGCTTAACCTGAAATTAAAATAAATAATAATAATTATAATAAAATGGTAATAACCTGCAGTAAGTATTTATTATATGTTGGAAACATGCCAAGATCTTTGATACGAAATAAAACATGTTCAACTTTCTCTTTTAAGTGGGTAGTTATTTCAAAAATAAAGAAACATACTTATCTTTAAAGGGCCAAGGGCCCAGGGGCATACAGCTATAATGAAGCAGAGTCAGAACTGTAGGCCAGTGACTCTCAAGCCTGTTCTCTTCACAACTATATTCTGTTGTTTTTTTTTAATAATTATAAATATATTAACTTTGAGGAAATATCTGCTAGAAAAAGAAGACAATCCAATGATGAAATTCATTTCATTATAATGCATTCCAAAATTATTTTTTTCTCTTATTTTAGAAGTTAAAGAATCTTCTGGAGTTAAAAATAATGCCTATAGTTTCTCAGTCACTTGTTCCACTTGAAGAAATGACTTGGAAAGTAGAAAACTTGCTTCCTTTGGTGAATATTTGGAATTTTCCCAGCTAATGCTGAGAATAAAAGAGCTGCCAAAGTCATTAATTATCTTTAATATTCAATTCTCAAGTATAATGAATTCCATTTTCACACATATCTGAGAAAATTACATTGGAAAGTTAATATATTGCCTTTTGCTGGGTTTCCGTGCTGGAGGCAAAAGCAGAATTCAGCCTGAACTCACTGGCAGACTCACATGTATCTTCTCATACCTGGATGAGATGTCACTCAGGCTCAGCCCCACTGCCAGGCACTCTAACACGGTAACTTAAAGATGTGCCTCCAATGGTACAACGCATTTACAGCAGGATCCTGTTTCAGATCACAGCAGTCCCGGCGGTGCTTATAAAATATGTCATCTACTTCACCACATTTCCCATTCCTCCTCCTACTCTAGCAGGGGCATGTGACTGCCTATGGTAAGCGGGCCATAGACAGAAGTGATGTGGATTATTTTCAGGATAATGATGAGCTGTCAGTCAATTTCCCTGCTGTGGGACCTAAGATGTGCTGATGGTGCAGCTACAACTGGGTTTCTCAGCCTTGACACTACGGGCATTTTGATCCAGGTGATTCTGAATGTGAGCGCAGGCTGGCACAGGGTCTGTCCTCTGCATCGTAGGATGTTTAACAGCATTGTTGGCTTATACCCATTAGCTTCCCATATCATTCTTTCCAGTTATGACAATATATCCTGACATTGCCAAATATCCTCCAGGGGGCACTGTCCCATTTGAGATTCACTGACCTACAAGATGGTGGAGCTTCCATCAGCCTAGTTCTTAGAGAAACTAAATGAATTGAGCACCTCGATCATCTATACTGTGTAATGCACATGAAATAAGACACACACGTGTACACATTTTTTGCAGAAAAAGAAAAATTTTATGCTAAGCCAATGAGATTTGAGTTGTTTGTTACTGATTAATACATACTTCGTATGTGCTTTTCCCAGGCGAACTCATGGATGACTATGGCTTCAATTACTCTATGATGACTGGCATTTTATATTTTATGTCCAGTTTCCTCTCTGACATTCTTGAATTTTATTTGCCATTTTGTGCTACTCTTTATCCAATTCTTCTTGTGTGAATACAAGTGAATTTGGAAAACTAGGAGTCATACTAGTCATTTGCCTTAGCCTCATCTAGCAATGATTCACACAAATTTTATTTCATAAATATCTCAAACTCTCACCTCTTCTCTGCACTGCTGACTATTACTCTAATACAAGCTAACATGATATTTGGCCTGGGTCTGTAGAATTGCATTGTAACTCCCAGAGTGCATTCTTGTATCATGTAATCTGTTTTCTACAGAGGAGATAGAACAATCTTTTAAAAATGCAACTCTGTCCACACAACTCCCATGAATATAACCCTTTAAGGATTTTTCATTTTTCTTAGGCTAAAGACAAAATTCCTTAGCATAACCTATTATCTGTGCAGGGCTTATCCTCTGTAGTTTTACTTACATTCTTTTTTTTTTCTGTATCTCCAACATTTTCATATATCAAAACTTGCTATGTATTTTGTCACTTTAGGTCTTTGTGCAGATCATTTACATGGTCTGGAATAACCTCAGACCAACATACTTTGCATCCTTGAAATCTTAGCCCAAAGCTACTTCTTCAGGAAGGTCTTCTCTGAAACTCTCAACCCATTAGGCCATGATATGACCTCTTTTAATATTGGATCTTTTTTTTTTAATTTTCCTTTAAATTAATTACCGAGTGAGATTATTTACTAACATCTGTAGTATTACTACACTATAAACACTATGAGGGTACAAATCCATCTCATTAGACGTTTCATTGACTTTTCAATACACGGTGTAGTGCCTAGATTATAATAGAATCCAAGTAAATATTTTTTGAAGGAAGGAGGGAATAGAGGAAGGAATGAAGGAAGAAAGGAAGGAAAGAAGGAGGGAAGGAGGGAAGAAAGGAAGAGAAGTTAAGAGAACAAGCAACATTTAAGGTTCTGTAAAGTAAAGAGAAACTGAGATTTCAACCCATATTTTCTATCTCTTTCATCTACAGGAAAGAGAAAAAATGTTAGGCATTAAAAGAATACTAGTTAAAAAATATATTATGTTTATTTGATGTTTGCTACCAAGGTAAATGTTACAGGTTATTGAAAAAATATAGAAAATTTTGAAGATTATAATAATTGAAAATAAATTATAAGGTAATATTTTATATAATTAAAAATACTTCCACTTATGTCAACCCACATTTATCTTGCGTTTTCAATTTTATTCCTCTGTGTGTGTGTGTGTGTGTGTGTGTGTGTGTGTTATAGATACATTACCCTTGGTATAAGCAATATGTCCATGCTGAGTAACTATGTATATCTAACACTAGCAGGGCACTTAACACCAAATTAATTTCCTGTCAAAGCCACTGCATCTGTGTTTCAATTACTAAAATTCTAAATTTAGTGGAAAATATAAGTATGCTTTCTTATTATCACTGCATTAGTATTTCTAGGGCAAACAAGAATAACAACTAAAGTGGTTATTAGGGAAATGGTATTTCAGTGTGAATTTATGCTTACCAAATATAAATGTCTTATTCAGATGTCATTTATGTGATTGGCTCTATTTTGGGGACAAACATTTAAAATGTGAATTTTCCCTTCAAACACAAATAAACAGCAATAACTTCCACTTTAAATTGATCCTTTTGTCTTTACCTAGACTGTGGATTTCTTAGGATTTAATATTCAGGTATTTTAAGAAATATACTCTTTTCATAAGGATGCTTATCTTAGATATGTATGAATGAACATGTATATGGTTAACCCTGTTGGTCTCAAGGGGCCTTCCAAGATCCTTTACTACCCATCTTTCTGCACATTAAAAATATGCCTTCTACCTGACCATTCAGCCTAATGAGCTAAGGTCTCAAATGTTCTCCTTTTAACAATGCCCTCTGTTTTCAGCCCAATAGGTAATTTATGTATTGAGTTCAAGAAAGACTTTCACCAAGAATGATTACAAGAGTACTTATAAGTACATTTTCCTCTGAACTCTGCAACTAGTAATTTTGATTTTTTTATTAAGGAGTAGGGAATTTCCAAATGATTTTAAAATGGGAGGCTATCCATATATGCAAATACAAGCATTTGGCATGCTTACTTTGCTAAGAAGTTCTTTTTTATTAAGGAGTATATTGCTTTCTGCCTATGTTATCATTGCAGAAAGCAGAATGATATTTCGGGAGATTATATACTTCTCATTCTGTTTCTATCTTGCATTAAAAAAAAGTACTTTCCCTCTGCTTCAGCAGATTTAGCTACTACTATATCTTGGAGTAGAGAGCACCACTGAGTGCTTTTGCTAAACACATATACCTGGAATAAAGAGTATTGATCTCAAAGCAATACCATTAAGTCAGTACACAAGTTAGTCATGAACTTGAATGCATCCTGGTAAACAGTTACTATTCTTTCTTATTAAAAAGGATGATCTTTCTTGCTCTGAATGCAAAATAAAACAAAACAAAAATCTTATGTTCCATATGTTATTCTAAACTAAGCTAAATACACCATATGTGTGTGTGTGTGTATAATTTTCACCAAATTAATTTCTTCTCATAATTTAGGTTTTGGCTCATGTCACTTTTCAAGAAGTCTTCCCAGCTGCTACCACCAAAATGCAAGTGGAAGGGATTTTTTTGCCTTGTGCACTTTACAGGGTCACTATCCTGTAATTCCTTGTGCTTATCTCAGTTTGTCTTCATGCCTTTATTCATATGATTAATTCATTAATGTCTCTCCTGCTCATTAGATTCTTCCATGAGAGGTACTCTATCTAATTTTTGTCCCCACTGTATTCTGAGCTAAGAAAAAGAATAGGCATGTAGTAAGATTCAAAAGGCTTTACTATGTGGATGAATAAAGGAAACACGATTTTCAGCAGATTTGTCTTCTCAGCACTCCTTGCATTGGCGCAAGTTGGTACCAGTTTAAGTTCCGATTTAATTTCCTGTTTAATAAGAACCATAGAGATGACCCTTACCGTCTAGCCATTGCTAGTGGCAATGTGATGTTAATCCAATGAGGATGCAAGCAATTGTGGTTTATAAGCAGCTCTTAAGTGGAAAGCTTATTTAAAAAGGGATACCTAAAAAATAAAAATGAAGAAAAACCACTGATTAGTACAAGAGTAACTCTTGATTTACCTGGTCATTTGGTTGTTTATTTTCTTTTTATATACTTTCCCTTGCACCCTTTCATACTTATGATTTAAACTTTTTGGTATTTTACAGTGCCTTCCAGGGCAAACCTCTGATTTGGGACTAAAAAACTTTGTAAACATACTTCTACTTACCATCTGATCTCATTTTCTTACATGACTCTTTTAGCACTAATATACAAACTTTTAAGTCATTGACTACCCCCGATTTGAGCTTCAGTTTCTACTCTTTTAAAAATGAAGAATATGGGTGACCTAGAACTTATCTTCTAGTATTGACATTCTGTGATATAGTCTCATGCAATATGGCAAATAGAAAGCCATATACAAGAGTTTTACTATAATAATGAGGCCATCTGCATTGTAAATTTATAGCAGCTTAATTTTTGTTCAACAAATGTTTACTGAAAGCCTACAATGTGTTAGGCACTGTGCTAGGAATGACTGGCTACAAGCAAAAGAGGAAATACAGGTGAGAAAATGAGAGTCAATAAATAATTTCATTCTGGTCAAAGTATTTGTGGTGGTGCTGAAATGCAAACATATGACTGAGACTTTAAGGGTTTTGTTAGAACCCCAAGCATCCTTTAATGTTCAGTTCAAACCTCATTTTCTCCAAGAAATCCATTGAACAGTGCTCTCTCATTGGTTATCTAGATGGCAACAGAGATCGATAATCAGTACTTCTTGTACTGTTCCTATGAGTTCCAAATATAAGTACCACATCCTTTATCATATTGAAAACATTTGTGGCTAAGAAATATGACACTTATCTTAGAGTCAATATAGCAGGGGAAACAAACAAATCTGTAAATATTTAGATAGGATAATACCAGTTCACCATCATCGAAATACTTAACCTCATATGTAAGTTTCAGATTATGCATCTAAAAGTGGTCACATGCACAATGAAATCCACTCCTTAAGGCTGTTGTGTAGATGAGAGGGTGGAGCACGTGGTGCAAGTTGAACCTCCATTTGGAGATAACTAAGGACCAAACACTACATCCCCAAGCTTTAGATCGAAAAGCGTGTCAGCCCTTCTCTTATCATTCAAATTTAAACCCAGATATGAAGATAAAAATTTGAGGGTCATTGTTTAGAATAGAACATTTTTAAAAGGAGGTTGCTGGCTTTAGGCAGGATAAAGAAGAAGAGTAAGAGAACAGTAGGGAAAAACAGTGTGTGAGAAGTGAGAAGGATCCATGCTGGTTCACCCATGAGATTTGGTGATCTCCCGAGGGACAAAAAAAATCTTCCCATTGTGCTTTGGAAATGAGGAGATTTGTCTTGTTGCTAAGGCAGAGGCATGTCTTGTTGCTAGGGCAGCGGTGTCCATGGCTCATCTAGGTGGAAAGGGGCAAGGCTTGGAACTGCCTGTGGACAGCATATGACATGTCAAACCTCGTGGGCTGAGAGAAGGCCCCAAAGTTATTTTAGAACAGAGACTGACGACACCCAGGGGCAGTATTAAGAATGTCCATTAGGGAGAAAGCATCAGAATGGCATTCTGTTTACGGGGAGATTGTAAGGAGTGCTGGAAGTTACTGCCTTGAAGTTATATTTGCAAAGAAATCCAAAAAATGAAAGTCATTGAACTAATTTTCCCCATTCCACCCAATATTTCTACAGATGATATTTAGAGGTTTCACATAATTTTCACACCAAGAGTAAAGGAAGTCAATAGCCACATATTCATTACCTTCAATTCTGTCAATTTTATGTGGGTATAATTTTCCTAAAATTGTCTCTATTTAATTCAATACTGAACCTTAACCCTTGAAAAGAAAAAAAAAAAAAAAGCACAACAACATTTTGAGGCTATGGGACAAAATTCTGTAGGATAGCTTTCAAATTCCATGATTCATTATCTTTTGGAAAAAATCTGACACTCTATTGCCAGTGAAGGGATCTCCATCTTGGACTCACAGAAATAATATACATATATCCTTGAACTCAAATTATCTGACTCTAGGAATTTATCCAGGCACCACCTATCAGTAATCTGTTCATTCATTTATGCATGTATTTGAGCATAAGTTAGGCAGATTAAAGGAAGCAGAAGAACCAAACCAAAAGTTGACCTGATTTTAAAATCTCTCCTACCATCTTCATATGATTTTTTTTCCTAACAAAAACCTTCTTTATGAAGTCAGTTAATTAGCTTACTAACCTCTACTTTGAAAGTAAAATTATCTAATTACACCAGCAATCAATGCCCAAATAAATTTGCCAGTGAAATAGAGGTTAGAAAATGACACTGTTGGTGTTTTCTAAGTATAATCAGAACAGTTATTGACCTTTCCAGATGATCATTTATAAAATTCAGTATTCTGCCAAAGTTCTTTATATAAAATAGCTTTATCTGCCTACATAATATAATTTCCTATTTTAAAAATTGATTTTATATTAGCTCAATTAAACCATCTGCAATGCAAATCTTAACATACTTCAATAATAGGTTAATTTTTTGAGATCTATATGAACAACATACATGTGTAATATAGATATTTGGATATTTTAATACAGAGAGTGATTTGTTTTGTTTTAGTACAGGAGCATTTAAAGTATGCTCATTTGCTCCCAGGATGAGAATTAATTGCAAAGTTTTTAGAAAATTATAGAAAGACTATTCTTTATAAGCAGAGAAGGGGTTAATTCCCCACAAATATACTTTTATTCAATTTAATGGCAGACACATGAGTGCATCAATAATATAATTTGACTCTTAATCTTTCCTTAAGTGTAAGACTACATTTTGTGCATTACGATTATAATAAAAGCATTACATTTGAAAAACAGAGACGATCTCTTGGTTTTCTACCTTATTCTTTGAACGGTGCAATTTTTTTTCTGCCCCCCCTCCCCAACTCCAGGTGCTATCTTAAGTAAACTCTTTTATTTGAAACTTACAAACACTGAGAAAAGTGCCCTTGGGAAAATATTCTGAACCCTAGAGGATCCTTTGGGCATTTTTCTTTCTTTCCTAAAACCCAGTCTGTTTCAGACTTTTTGCCCTCCAGACCACTCTTACGTTTTATCTACTGCTATGCATTTTACAAAACCTTATGTCTGAAAAACATTAACATTCTAAAGGGAAGCTTGGTCTCTATGAAAATCATAACTAGCAAGCTGTGACAGTTTACTAGGGACTATGTTCTGTGATTTGCATAACACAGTCTATCCCTTAGATCGACACTTACATCTATTTGTGGACAGATAAAGAAACTGGGTTCAGAGTCCTAAAATAGATGACTCAATAAAAAAAAAAAAAGATCGAAGAAAAGGCATAGTCAAGATTCTAATCAAAATTATTAAACGTCAAAGTCCTTCAGAAACCTACCATGTGTGTCTCCTAGAAGCTGTAAGTGAAGATTTGATGCAGAGCTGTCCAAATATAGAACAAACATCTAAACACTTGGAGTCATAGTTTCCTTGTAGAAGCTATAACAATAATTCACCCTGCGTTCTCTTCTGTAGCCGTCATTCAAGCATGAGGAGCCTGGTATGTCTTTGTGTTTGCAGTTCTCAATTAAGTCCATGCTAACCCTGTTATAAAAACTACAAATATATCTAGAAATAAAGCTTCAAGTATCTAGGCTTGTATTTAGGTTGAAAAACTAGCATCTCAAAAAATGAATTGCCCACAAGACCATAACTGCATTATAAAAATCTCCCACAAACAGACTAACACATAAAAACTTCCATATACTAAGTACCCACAGCTTAAGGAATAATTCAATATAATAACAGCAACTGCTCTTACCCTTTCTGCTACGTCCTCACAGACTTCACAGACTTTTCATCTTCCTACCCCTACGTCTTTACCCCTCACACACGTATTCTTACCTGGATTAAACCAGCCATACCATTCTTCTAGCTTCCTGAATACGGTATCATTTCTGCCATTAGCACTATTTTCTTTGCTTGGAAAACATCGCTCCCAGCTCTGCAAATGTCTGGTTCCTTCTCAGCATAGACACCATCCCCTCAGAGAGACTTTCCTCAGGCCACGTTTCTCAGAAAGCGGACTTGTAAGGTAACCAACCACCTTGGCTTGCCCCTGACTACCTCAGTGTTTGTACTGAGAGTCCCATCTGCTAACAGCATTCCAGTCTCAGGTAACCACACGGGTCTGAGCGAGGTGGGACAGTGAGTCAGCATAGATTTATAAGGGGCACGCTCTCAAGAGGTTTCTGGGAAGGGTGTGGTAGAAACAGAGAGGAAAGAAGCCAAGCAAGGCAAAGTCCAGTGGAGGCAGCTCAAACCAAATCCCAAAATGAAACCTGGAGTGTTAAGTTAGGATCTGAGTTTCTCTTAATGGAAGAAGAGTTTTGGGCTTTCATAATCCCATACCTGTCCATCAATGACTGATAGATCTCCTGGGGGTGGTGGTGGAAGAGGTAAATTTCCAGGCAAGTTCTGCTTTCTGAGAACGCAGGCAAAGCAGTCATATTAGCCTCAAATCAGGTTTTTAAAGAGTCTCTGGTGTAGTTCATTAGAAGCAAAACACGCTGAAGCTGGGGAGGAACACAGGAAATCCATTTCCCCATTAGAAAAGTTCATCACTCTTAAGTTCCACCGTCGTTGCTTTACTTTCTTCAAGGTACTTTCCAATATTTAGAATTATCCCATGTGTGTATAACTATCTATATCGACATCTAAATCTGTATCTTTATCAAAAATATTCATATCCATGCAGACCAATCTCTATGTCTATGTGTGTATATTTTAATTACTTTTCTTTTTCCACTAGCATTTAGCTCCAAGAGGGCAATAACTGTATCGTATTCATTCCATGACAGTTGCTCAATAAATATTGGAAAAATCAATTAATTAATTGACATGCTAAACACTATTCCAGCAAAATGAAAGAGCATAGCCCTTGCCTCAACTTCTCAGCTATTTCGTCTCACAATTCCAATGTCCCTGTTTATTTTTCTCTGTTTTCTCTTTTCTAAGTTTTCACTGCAAAAAGACAGTTCCTGCTCTGTCATTCTTTAAAACTCTTCTATCTTGTTAATCTCTCTCTCTTTTTTTAATTTTTTTTTTCTTGCTAACTGAGAAAGTAGAGTTTAATTCTTAAGAGCATGAGCTCTAGAGCCCTGTGGAGTGTGTGATTTTGGAGCTCAGGTGATTACGACTACAGTTTTTCTTCAGACATAAGTGGGGGAATACACTACCCCTCTCGTGAGGTAACGGTGAGCATTAATGCATGTATAAGCAGTGAGATAATGCCTGGAACATGAAAAACACTTAAGAAATATTAGCTATTACCAATAATTAACAAAATATTACCAATTTTCATATGGACTCTGTGTCATTTGGGGTTAGTAATAATTTATTTTCCATCCACTTCAAAAAAGAATCCAAGATAGCTTGACTCTTATTCAGAGGTTTCATTTTTAGTTATCCTACTAGAAATTGTATTGACTAGATTATTTACATTTTACTAGAAATTATATCAGTTTCTTACTAGAAATTGAAATCAGTTTTTTTCTCAAAAGGCATTAGAGTACATTTCTCAAACACACATGTGCATGCACTCATGCACACACACACACACACACACACATTCTAACTCACTCACATGCTCAAGACACACAATATAAAAAGTAATTTCTTCAGCTGACCAATCTCTTGGAGAATCTTGGCCAGAATTCATTGAAACACCTCTATGGTTTCAAGTGTGTAGGTGAAGAGAGTGACACAGAGTTGCCTTCTCAGTATTTTAATGCGTTTTTGTCTGCTATTTAGAGTTCCCTTAATGGCTCACTATATTTAAGATGGTTTTATTTATACTCTAAAAACACACTACTGTGATTACTCATAAATGTTACTGCTTTAGCAAGTTCTAAAGGTCAATAGATATTTCTTATCACCCCATCCATACTCTGATCTAACAAATATTTTTGTTGTTTTTATTACATACAATATATGTAGTATTTTAGTACATGAATAACATTTTTACTATTTCTACATACTATTTGTATTTGGATTAAATTAGCAGACTTATTAGGTATTAATACAACTGTTATTTATGAAAAACCATTTACAAGGGAACAGTCTGATGCCAGGCCCTTTTGAAGACATATTTACTTAAATATACAGATAATATTTTAGAAGCAGCATGTGTCCTGGTTATAGACACAGAACCTAGATAGAGAGTGCTAACTTAACCTTTATTTGTGTGTGCCACCTGTCCGTACATCAATTTCCTCATTTAATAATAGCACTTACTCTTAGGGCTGTTATGAGTTTTAATGAATTCATAGAAACCATTGAAGTGGTTTGGCACAGTGCTTGACACATAAAAAGTACAATTTAAGATGTAGATGTTGTTAATATATCATGATCTTTTGGAATTCATTTTATCCATTCATAATATGTGACAAATGGACTGAACAGTTCTGTATATATAATTCTTATTAAAGCGAATTTCCTATTGTCAATGTAATACTGTATTTATGTCATGACTGCTATTTACTTTTAATTGAATTGTATAAATAGTGTGTTATAGAATCATGGGATTGGGGGTCTAATCTTGACTTTACATTATTAGTCACATGCCCTCAAGAAACATAACCTCTCTATGGTTCATTTTTCTGATGTCCAAATGAGATACTAATCATATCTTCATAAAAGAGTAGCTATGAGGTTTAAACAAGATGGCCTCACAACAGTGGAAATTCTTGGTAAACCTCATCAAAAAAGTTGTACTAATAGTTATTGTGATAAATGCACATATTACTTTTAAAGCTTATTTTATATTTTCATCATGCTGTTATTTCTCTGGGATGTATATCTCTTTTAGTCTTCATAAAATGTTGAAATACTTTGCATTTAATGATCTCACCTCTAGAGTTATTTCCCTAGCCTAATGTTCAACAGTAAGAACAGCAGATAAAATTCATTCCCTGTGTCAACATCAATGTACTAATGGTAGCTCCCTAGGAACACTGTGATGCTAAGGATTCTGAGGTCATATATGAGGAGACTGTTTTGGGTCGCTGCACCTTTCAAGGTTGTGAGAGGAGCCTGTATAGGTTTCCTCTGCCATCTGAAAATAAAGCGTTCCAATGAAACATTTCCTAAGCCAAAATGACTAAAGCAAAGAAGCAATTACCTTAGGACCCATCTTGCTGGCAGATGCAGAAAATAAATGGAGATAAAGCACAGAAGCTCACAGACACAGTTCAAAGCTAGGGCTGCTTGATGCTGAGATGCTGAGCGTAGTTTCCGGGGAAGGAGCTTCGCGGGCCACGCTCACTGCTCCAGGTACTCACTGCCTCTAAAATTGCTCACTACAAAACAAATGCTAAACGATATTTTTGTTTCCCCTGGTTATTGTTATAAAAGCAAAAATCATCGTTGAATTTCTTTTGGTTACTACAAACAGATACTAACATAGATCTTTTAGTAAAAGCAAGGTAGCATAATGGGAATTATGGAAAACCAAAAAGTAAGGATACCCATATTTATTGCTTTTAGATTAAGAAAAATGGACACTGTTTTCAACAGGAATGAAAGACATAAATACCAGGTCAAATTTGGGTGGAAAGACTTATAGCAAGAACAACTTATGTCTAGTGCCTCATTTTCTGTATAAACTTCTCCAGAAAACTTAAAAGTGGCTTATCAAGAATAAAACTGAGGTATCTAGGAAACAAAGTCCCAACCCACTGACAAATTTCAGTCTCTGACATCTTGTTACAGGCAGTTACTATGTTCACTAGAGCCAGAAACAAAAACCGATACCTTAATACTTAAAAAAAAACAAAAAAAAAAACTGATGATGTCTGTAAGAGAGGCCACTGAACTTTGCTATAAAGACACTTTACTGCCAAATTGCATTTTAATTAATTCCTTCTTGACATTCTTAAAATGAATTCCTTAGAACAAGGTGGTGGTAACTTTTAACGTCAATATACAAATAAATTAATTAATATCTCAAAGAAATTCCCTTTTTTTATGTTGAAATTCATTTGCTGATGATTTAGGTTCCAAAGATAAATGTGGTATTTAAGAGCCTGGTAAACACATTTCAACAAATGTGTCTATAAACCAATTATATCTTTATGCCTCATTGATCAGCATGTGCAAAGCTGGGGAGAGAGAATGTCTGTCATTAATCTGTATGTTGTAACTTTAAATCCTTCTCTAAAGAGCCTTGTATAAACAGGAATGGGACCTTTTCAGAAGAGGTTTCAATTTAAATTCCAATATAGTTTCAATATATTCTTATCTCCCGCCTCCCCAGCCATTTCTCCATACCTCCGCCTTCCCCCTTTGCCATTTTCATTATTGTTTGATTCATGATGACACTCTTACTCTCAAGAATTTGATAACCTTTTTTGTTCAAAATTGAATTACAAAAAATAGGGAAAATCCCATGCAATTGAAACAGTTATTCATTATACTCAACGAAGAAAACTGAAGGAAACAATCCAATAGGACCAAGAGACGTTTGAAGCATAGGTCTATAAATAAGAGAGTCTTAAATTTAAAACCCCAGTTATGATTGAAAGGGGTATACAGAAGTTCCTCCCTCCCCTCAGCCTTATCCACGAAGGACGCATTCCAAGACTCCTAGTGGATGCCTGAAATCAGAGATAGTACCAAATCCTATATATACTATGTTTTGTCCTATGCATACACACATTTTCACTTAAAGGAAGCATTTTACGACTTCTCTTGACACATCCGAATTACCACCATCACTATGCTTATGCTTTGAGGCCATTATTAAGTAAAATAAAATAATAAAATATTAAGGATTACCTACACACAAGTACTGTGATACTGTGACAGTTGATCTGATAACTGAGATGGCTACTAAGTAACTAAGGGATGAAGAGCATCTTCAGAGTGGAGACACTGGACAAAGGGATGATTCAAGTCTTGGGTCGGATGGAGCAAGACATCACGAGCTTTCACCAAAGTACTCAGAATGGGCTGCATTTAAAACTTATGAATTGTTTATTTCTGGAATTTCCCATTTAATATTTCTAGACCCTGGCTGACCGTGGGTAGCTGAAACCATGGAAAGCAAAATCGAAGATAAGGGAGGACTACTGTAAATGTTTTTGTTAGATAGTGGGTTCTGACTAACGTGGGCATTATTGTATGTCAGACATCGTGCCCAGCAGCTCATTTATATTATTTAAACCAATTCTCATAACAACTATCGGACTTTTTTAATAAATTATTATCACCACATTATTGACAAGAGTTTTGGGATCATAAACTATATTAAATACTCGTTAAATCGAAGGAAAAGAAACGGTTATAGGAAGGCCGAAAACCAGGGAGACGATAGTCATTCACACCAGGAGTTAATGGATATTTAGTTCACCGTAGTCAGGATAATTAACCCCCTTCACACTTCTGATTTGAATCTCTGGGTCACACTTGTGAAGATATGAATTTTTAAGAAGATTATAGGTACCACCTGCTACCATTGCCCAGGTTAGGTTGGTCTACTTTAATTGACAGCTCTAGATGTTAACAAGTAAGAAAAAAGAAAATCACACAGTAGAAACAGATGCTGAGCAAGTAAAAATGATAGTCCAAACAAGATGCTCTCTGGATAGCTATTAATAATTTATCTAAGAAGAAACCTATTACAATTTTTGGATAAAGTAGACAAACTCTCAGGTTGTTGCCTATATAAGCCATCAAAACTATTTCTCTTTTCTTCAACCACAGGAAAGTTTTAATAGTTTTTTTCACTCCATCGTAAGACCAACATAACCTGTGGTGGTTACGTGGGATCTAGGTTGCAGTTATTGCTCTTCCCTGTATCGTATGCTAAATCTGTGCTTTTGAGAAGATCACTAACCACCTCCAAAGGTCCCGTTCCCTCATCCATAAAATGAGGTTAATAACAGCCCTTTTACTCAATAATAATGATGGTGCATAGAGGAGACAATGTATGCAAAGCACTTGGCACTGTGCCTAGTCCATAATGTCCCACCGGTATCTGTAAAGCCCTAGATAACATGAAAGAAAGCAAGGCGCTCATTCTTAGGGAAATCCTCGCTCAATACATTGATTCAAATTAAGCAATGATTTAAGCTGAGATTCAAAAATTAAATCAAAAACTCAATATTTTATTTCTTTTGGCTCTGCACCTACCTAACGAAACTCTCGTAAATTAGAATAAGACTATCAGCATTTATGCATCTCATTTTATCCAAGGCACGGTCAAAATGTCAAAGTCTCTGTTTAACTGAATACAGCCTGTTATAGTTCAGTAGTGCCAAATACCATTAATGGCCATCAAGGAAGAAAAAGGTTATTAAGAACTTGCGTCCCCTAGGAAACATGATGTAAAATAGAGTATCAAGTGGCCCAATAAATAATCTGTTAACTCCATTTTCACCTAAGTCAGAGAGAAGCCCAACTTTATTGTAAATTATATTTTAAAAAGTCCATCCCAAAATGAGGTTACAGCAAAGCTATAAAGTTTTCTCATGTACCAATATATTATTAGATATTAATTTGTCAAGTTTGGTGTAAAGTAATAATTTAAATATGACTGAATAAAGCAGTCACCTTGTCTAATTAAAATGGAGAAGAAATATTCCTTAGAAATTGTCTTCTCTCTCCTTTGTTCCCTGCTTTCAATGCAAAATCCATCAGAATCTTGCATTGTGGCAGTTAGAAAAGGTGATCTTGGTAACATTACACAAATTTTTGCTGGAAGGGATGGGCTTATCCTCAGAAACATCACAGAGCTGTGTTTGGGGAACACTGAATTTTGTTATCAAAGAAATATCTAAATCTATCTGACACCGAAATTTGCACCTTTTTGAAAGGTTCCTTGTTGTTCTATCTGGGTTGAAAAATCAGTTTTTATGTTGCATAATCACGTGGAAAAGAGCAAACTCCCTCGAAAGGGAATCCTCGAAGTGCACTGTTGAAGTGCTCCCAATAATGAGAGAAATAAAGAAGCATTTTGGGACTTTTATGTCTTTCTCCTCTCCACCATTAAATCTCCAAAGTACCTAAAATTGTTAGATCTCTTGAACTTCGTGCATGTGAACGAAGGTTGAGGATTGGACAGGGAGAAACTCCTTTTTTCTGTGCTGAGTAATTATGCCAGTGGGGAAGTTTAGAAATGCAAATGCGCCTCTCTCAGGCTTCCCTGTGGCTATTTTTCCATGCACAGTGTTTTTTACCTATAACCTGGCAGCACGTTCTGGCATTTCCAAAAACAGGAATGTTATTCTCTCAGTTGGTTTCAGGTGTGGCAAAATATTTTTGGTTTTTGAAAAAACTACTACTTCGGCTACAGTTTCTTTCTAATATCAACCATGTCCTCTAGTAAATATTATTGGTTGTTATCTTTCATTAATAGTAACAACAACAAAATAACAGCAAAAGGCACAAGATCTAGGTCCTCTATCAAAAACAAAAAACAAACAAACAAACAAACAAACAAAACCTGATTGAACAGAAGTCCTTAAATTCATTTAAAAAAATACATTGGCTTATTTAACAAAACAAAAGAAATTATACATCTATGGCCATACCATCCTGACCCTGTCGGATCCATTGATCTCAGAAATTAAGAAGGGTTGGGCCTCATTAGTACTTAAATGGGAGACCACCTAGGAAGACCAGGTGCTGTAGGCGTTTAAAAAAAAGAAAAAAGAAATTATGGCTTTTCTGAGTATTCTAGGAAAAAGTACTATTTTCTACATATGTATGAATGAGTAATTACAAGTAGTTTCGGAAACAAAAATCACTAAACTCAACCTAAAAATCCAGCATAGAATATCATTTCTTAATATTAAATTGTTATATCTTTATATTATGAAAATTTGTCCAAAGTGATCACTGATGCATTTTAATCCAATTTAATTCAATACTATCTAGTTTATTGTTGTTGTTGATAACATTTCCTCTCTAAAATGTCCATGTTACAAATAAATATTAAGTTTACTTTTTGCTCTGAATGGTACCTGAAATGATGCCTCTTAAAAATGATTGTAATCTTTGCAAAATCCTTGACAATAAAGTAAAAAATAACATTATGGCACCATCTAGTGACCTAATATTTCTCTTTTTTTCTTTTGATATTCAGCTTGAAAGTGCATATTTCTATTGATTATATAAAACAGTGTGTACTTTTAGCAAATGTGCAGCTAGAAGTAGTTTTCTTTATATGATTACCCATGGATAAAGCAAACCGATCTCGACAAACTGAAATTTCAAAAATAATTTTCCATCTTGTAGAGTAGAAAGTGTTTTACAAGCAGGTCAATAATTTTGGACCTAGCCTAGTTCTGCTAACAGGTAATGAAATTACTATATACTCATATTTGGAAGTGAATGAGACAAATTCACCTCTAGAATATGTTTTTATCAAAAAATAAACCTTTTTTATATAGCAAAACTGACAAAGCTGATTTTCTTTTTCTAATACAAGTAATCATGACGATTTATATGACAACAGCATAAATCCAAAAACTACTAGTACAGGAAAAGAAATTCCTCTAAACCCTCCAGAGATAGCTGTTAATTTAGTTCTGCATTAGCCATGCATACTCATTGCCAATGTATATGTATTGTTTGGCATCATGATATTGAAATTAATTTATAGATTTCTTAAATTCAAATATGTCATTATTTTACCAATATCTTATCCTAATGTTAGATTGCATTTTAAACAAGGATGTATTGTATTTGTGTGTTTGTTAACATGTGAATTATCAAAATATATCTTCCTCTTTGAAATGTGTTGCTTTAGATTTGTGGTGTGATGTAATATTCACAAAATGGAGCTTGCTAAGAGCATACTTAAAAGCAGAGTCTTTAGGCTATAAAAGATTGTTGAGTGAATTATAACATAAACTGAATGTACAGTAGTTGCAACTCCTTGACATGAAACACATTTAATAAAAAAAAGATCTTCACTAAGGATACTGAATTATGTACTTCCCTATCCCTGAAATCAGAATTTGACGATAATAGTGAAGTGATATCTATCAGGAACAATTAATTTATTTAAAATAAAACAATGCAAAATAAATACAAAATTGTAGTGATTTTTTGTTTTGACCGAAAACTTTATAAAGATTGCTTAAAAAAAGAAGTTGGGAATGATTAGTCCATATTTTGTAAAAAGAAACCTGCATAGTTTACTGTTTGTTGAGAAGAAAAGTATAAAGCCTCATCAGTGGTTCCTGATACCCATCTTCAGTTCCTTTTTTCTTATGAAACCGGCAATACCCTTTCACTAGTGTGGAAAAGGCCATGGTTCTAAGAGATAAGAAAATTGATCCATCTTCTTGTCAGTGCCTACCATGCTCCTCACCATGTACAATGGCCTTGCTACAAGATCCTTATTCTGAATCACAGAAAGCGCTTGCTCAAGTGCAGTCTTTAAGTAACAATCTTTACTAATTGATTTGCATGAAAGACCTGTTGTTATCTTCTCTGTTCTCTTTAAATTTCTGTTTGCTGAGTTTAATTGTTAGTTTTGGGAGCAACTTCGTGACTCTGTTTCTCTAAAGAATATGATGTCTATCTGAATGTTCTCAAAGGTGATATTTTCTCATATAAACACCAGGATATTGGTAGTAAAGACAGGACTGTTTCAAATCCTATTTGTATTAGCCCCAAATCTAGTAAGCCAAATTCCATTTGATTTTAATAAGGAAATCATCCTCTTTGGCTCGATGCACTGTCCTCTAGGTTCACCATGGTATTTCCGCCTATCAATCCTACTGGGGTGACAGCATCGCTTTCCTTTGCCCTGGGCAGTAGCCCCATTCTAGCAGCTCTTAGTGGCAGCCTTGTCTCCGAGGCCCTGGGTAGCACCAGTTCTGCCCACTGAACTAAGATGGGGTCCTGTCCTCTGAAACCAAGGGAAAATAGCCTTGCTCCCCTACTGTGGTGGGAAAGGCAGCCCTGCAGATTTCTCAATCATCTTTGAGATTATTCTTTTCTTTTTTGAAAGAGAATGCACGTTTATAGCTAGATAGCTCTATTGTTTCATCTTGTAGAATCCTAGAAGTCTGACAGCTTTCCTTCATTGTGTCCTGTCTCTATCCGTTTTAGTCCAAGTTTATAGGCTGTATTTTGGGTCCTACAACCCTATCTTACTTGTGGGCTAAGGCTGGGATGGCTGATTTGATCCCTGAGTCACACCTGTGACCTCTTTTTGGCGAGGTTGTCCAGCCAAACCCTCAGTGTTTTTTCTATAACACACTTTCTCATATTTAGCAACATGGATAGGCTGAGAATTTTCTAAATGTTCAAGTTTTTGGTTCCTACTTGCTTAATAGTTTCTTTTTCAATTTCTCTCTTTCCTCTCACATTTTACGATAAGCTGCAAGGAGAAACCAGGCTGTGGCTTCAACATTTTGCTTAGAAATCTTAGCTAAATATCTGTTAGTCATTTACAATTTTAACTTTCTGTAAACACTAAAACACAATTCAGACAAGTTCTTCAGCACTTATTAATAAAGGCTCTCTTTCCTCCAGTTTCCAATAACATGTTCCTGATTTTTGACTGAGATCTCACCTGTAATGTCCATATTTTTACCAACAGTTTCTTCAAGGAAATTTAGAGTTTTTCTCACATACACCTCAGAACTCCTGGAGAAATCTCTACATATTGCCTAGTTCCAAAGCTACTTCTATATTTTAGGCATTTTTTTACAACAGCGCCCTACTTAATACAAAATCTGTATTAGTTAGGGCTCTCCAAAGAAGTAGAACCAATAGGATATATATATATATCATACATATCATATATATATGATATATATCATACATATATATATCATACATATATATGATATATATGATAAAGAGAGATAAAGACAGATATAAATGTATCTTCATCCATAAATTATCTTTTTTTTTTTTTTTTTTTTACGTAATTGGCTCACACTATTGCCAAGGTTTGGTAAGTCCCAAGTCTGCAGAGAAATCTGGCAGGCTGGAGACTCAGGGAAGAGCTGCAGTTGGAGTCCAAAGGCAATTAGCTGGCCAAATTCCTTCTTGCTTGGGAGAGGTCAATCTTTTTCTATTTTGACCTTCGACTGGTTGGAGGAGGCCTGCCCACATGTAGAGGGTAATTAGCTTGACTCGAAGAACACGAATTTAAACGTTAATCTCATGTAAAAAAAAAACTTCATCAAAACATCCAGAATAATGTTTGACCAATATCTGAACACCATAGCCCAGTCAACTTGACACATAAAATAAATTATGAATTTTTTTCCCCCACATAAAGTTCTTACTAAATAGAGATATTTTCATAAGTGACCTACATAAGGTAAAGGCAGAAAATTTCAATTTTAGAAACTAGATATATATTTTATGGTAACAATTTATTTTGGTTTATCGATAACTGTGTGTGTGTGTGTGAGTGTATAAAGATATTCTTTCTTTTGGTGTATGTCTGTGTGTATGTGTATACACACACTATATATTGAATAACCATGATATAGTGAATTTCTTTGTGACAAAAAAGTATGACCTTTTAACTGAATACTTTAATAGTGCTTGCTAGGAGTTAGCATAACTCTATGTGCCATATATACATTTTACTCATTTAACCCTCACGATTCAATCACATGCACAGATGAAGGGATAATAAAATAATACATTACGGAATGAGTAGTTAATTCTCACTCCCATAGGCATCTGGTGAAAATGCTTCAAGTAAGACATTATGAAAGATACTGAGCAAAGCAGATGATTCACCAGTCTAGGTCTCTTAGCCAGAGGTATAGAGAAAAACAGGAAGAAGATTTTTACAAAGTTTTTAATGCCCAGATGATTTCTCAATTTTCTCAATTTGGAATTGAGAAACAAGAAAATCAGATTATATCTATATATCTATATCTATATCTATATCTATACCTATCCCAGAATATGTCTATATGTATACTATATTCTGGAATATATATCTATGTACATCTGTCTGTCTGTCTATCTATCTATCTATCTATCTATCAACTCTTTCTGTTTCTGGGAGAACTATATATATAATTATAGTTTATATATTATATATAACATATATAATATATAATTTATGTATAAACTATATATAAATATATACATATATAATACTATTATATTATAGTACTATTGGAGATGACATAGAAGTAGAGATGAAGACATGAAATTAGGGCAGACACAGAGAACTTTTACCCATTTTGACGCTCTGATGGTTTTGGCCATCTGGAGCCAAATATGTGAACTTCAGAACACTTTATTACTTCACAAGATTGTTATGAAGATTGCATAATATCAAATGCAAAGGGTGTAGAATAGTAGCTGGCATGTAACAGCACCATATAAGAGCTTGGCATTATTAAGTGCCTTAAAAATATAATTTAATAAAAATAATCAATAGATAAATCAGGTACAAACAGTAAGACAGTTCCTTCTCTTTCAAACCCAGTGAAGGTAAGTTCTAAATGAAAGAACAGGAGGGCTTTCTTTAGTAAAGTACAATCAAAAATTATGTTTGGATAGGGCTAGGGCAGCTCTAATAGGGCAGTCCTAATGTGGAGTGGTGAACAGTACTTAAGTTGAGTCACTTAGGACTTCTTAAGCTTGGGATTATACTAATATACCGTTTATTAAAACTTAATTCAAACATTCAAGGCATAGATCCATTTTTCTAGGTAAGCAAACATACGTCATGTAACAAGAATAATACAGATAAGAAAATAATTTATACTATGATCCCACAAATCAATCGAACCCTGTGTTGTGGTGTAATCTGTAACTCTGCTGGATGAAATCCTGAATGTGGCTGATTTCTTGATGGCACATGATAGGTTATATGATACAGTAGGATCCAGACTTTAAAAAACAGGAACTATTTATATATTACACATATGAATGCATATGAACATATACATTATACCTCTCCTCCAAGGGAATCAGGCACCAAATGTTCTTTTTCAAGCAGCATGTTATTTAAAGTGATCACATCCTTCCTGATTCATTAGTCTGATCTTTACTTAATTTTTCTAATTTTCAGGGTCAATTTCTCATTACACTGCATAAGTGGATTCTATTTTCCTTTCTTCTTTTTTCTACCCTTCTTGGACTCCTGACTGAATCAGAGACAGCACCGATGGAGCTGTCCACAGTACGTGTTCTTCCTCTGTTCCATTCCCCCAGCCACCGTCACACCTTGGGGCAATATCAAAATAAGTATTTACTTAGTGTAACTTTTTCCCAAGCAAATTTTGCACCAAACTCTCCAAATTTCTTGCTATTCTTTGGATATGCCATGTCCTTTCTTGATTTGACAATTTTCTAGATGATGCCTGCCTTTTTATAATATCTTTCTGATTACTACTCAAGGTTAACAATTTCCTGTCTTTTAACATTCAGCTCATGTGTTCTTTCCTCTGTAAGTATATTCCTATTGTATTCTCTCTCTCCTTTATACTTTTACAACCCTTTAGAACAGATCTAATTTAAAGAATATGCCATATTATAATGCAAATACTTTATATATATTGAATTAATAAGATTGTTTTTCATTGCAAGTTACCCAACTCTGGCAGATACTGATGACAGTTGCTTAATGAATATGTGACTCATCTATCTCCTTAATAACAGAAACCAGATTTTGTGCATAGTGACAATTTGATGAGTGTGAACATATTTTTTATCTTCATCTTTCGCTGCTTCTTCCTGTCTGGAATATAATCTAGGTACATAAGAAGGAAGAATGAATATGGACAGGAGCCATCTTTTGACTATGAGTTTGAGAGGTCAACGCTAACAGTGATGAATCAGAATGACAGGAGTGTGGGACATTAATGACAAATGGCTCCTGTAGCACCACTCCTGAGCTACCTGTCCCCAGATTGCTTGCTGCTTGAGAAAACATAAATGGAATCTTTACTTTTTTTCTTTCTTATTGTCAAGCATGACTCTAACTAATATTCTAACAAAATAATAAAAAAGGTAAAAAATAATTATCAAAAATTATTTAAATGCTCTTTAGTCAACTAGTTTTAAATGTCTAACTCTGATGTTCATATTTTATACACACACAAACTCACACACACACACAGAAATATAGTTCCCTCTATGTTCCATCCCCAATTTCCTCTATGTCATATTTATTCACAGATGGACCTTTACTTTGGATTTGAAATATTGCTTCTGGAGGTTCCAAATTTATGTCTTACTAACTAAAGACTGTGCAGAAAGTAAACTGCGTTTTCTTGGTATTTTTAACACAAATCTTTGGACTGACCAGATTTACATGTTCATCACCCAAACAAGCACTCTCATTAAAGAATGAAATATATGGATTATTGTAGATCTAAAAAGAGACTTTTTTCCTCAAAGCAAAATCAGGCTGTGATTACTCTAAGACAAATGAGCCCTGGAAGACAGAATTAAATGATGTCCATTAGTTATATATATCTGAATTTCTGGAGAGCATAAATTATTTTGTATTCCTTTATAAATCCTGTGGTTAAAAAAAGATGAGAGTCTTACAATATCAGTGTATTTTTGTAAAACAACAACAACAACAACAACAACAACAAAATGGAGAGAGAGAGAATAGATAAAAAAGAAAGAGGGTTTCATGACAACCCTCTTTCGGTCACCAGTCCAGATTCCTCTAACTCATATCCTATCTGCTACAATCTTGGAGAGAAATCTGACTAATTTTTCTATTTATTTTTCACTTTGTTTCTCATTGTTTTATTTTCTTGTGCTAGATAAGAGGATTGAAGGCAGGAGGATTTCTGCTCAGTTACTCACACAAAGAGTCTGGATAATGCAATTATAATAACATAAGAATGGATTTGAGAGTTTACTGACACATTGAATTTGATTATCTCTTTTATTCACTTGATTCACCTATTTTATTTTCTTTTCTCATAACTGAAGCAGGAAGAAGCATTCATCTCTAGAGAGTGGTTATTACATTTTTTTGCCTAATATCTTTAGACTCAAGTAATTCACAATTCCGATAAGGTTGGGGGCTTTTGAGATGTTGAAATGATTGCTAGAAATGAACTCATTTAAGGAGTTCCTATCCTCATGTCACAAGCCATTAGTTCAATAAACTAATGTCAGATCTTGAATATTTACCTAACCATCTAGTGCCCATTATTATAATCACACCTAACCATGTGGCCTTAAATGTTTATGGACAGAATGATGTGCATGACCTTCTTTTCACATAACATGCAGCAGCTCCCCGCTTACTAAACAGATAATTTTAATGGTTTTATCTGAGCTAAGGAGAGAGTAGATCCAAATTACATTTCTCTCAATATTTAACAAAAAATCCAGAGAGAAAAATGAGTGTGAGTCTCTATTTGTATTTATGCAATTATAGATAAACCCGAGCTGTTCAATAGCTTCAAACCCAATGCCCACTAACATAAATGCAGACAAATGGAATATGTGCCATTAGACTAAAACTATGTTATTCATGCATCTCAACATCCTAACATATAAGTATTGGATATAAGGGCAATTGTGTTGTACTTTTTATAAAAATTGATTTATCATGTATCTAAATAGGATACTTAAGGCTGACAATGAGAAAACATTGCTTCTACTTACAGATTTTTTTTTTGAGAAGTTTAGGTAAATATTGAGTGTGAAGATGTTAGTAATGACTGAAGCACGAAGTCACAGATGGGGATATAATTTTGTGATTCTATAATTTAGAGTTAGATTTACATGTGTGTATGTGTGTTTGCATGTATCTACATGTGCATGCGTGTGTTACTTTTTGAGTGATCTCAGCATAGATTTCTAGCATACCTAACAAATCATTTTGTTTTTAAATGCTTAGATAACTTAGAAAGTTTTCTTAAACCTACTATACCATATGCATTTACAGAATAAAAATCCTTAGAAAAATCCATAAAAGTTAAGAATCAATATTTTAAAATAACAAAACTAACATTTATGCGGTGCTTGCCCTGTGACTGGCACTGCTAAAAACAATTTACATGTAATAACTCACTTAATCCAACTATTACATAAGTTCTTTTACTTGCCCATTTTAGAGATGAGGGAAATAATCAAAAAGTCTAAGATTATCAAACAATGACAGGCAAAAGGTGAATATCTACTATGGGTAAAGCAGTATCAGCCACCAGTGTTATTTATTGATTCGATAACCCGTAATTTTCACATTCCTACCATGTGTCAGACAGTGTAACGAGCACTGGAATAAAGCATGAGTCTTGTGCTTAAACAGTTGAGTGGGAATTAGCTGCACATGCGATTAATTTCATTACAACATCATACGTGTGGTACATGAGATAAAAACAGATAATCTTTGAAGTGCATCTATGAGATGAATTAAATTCAGGGAGACTTCATGGACAAGGTAACATCGGAGTTGCTCTTGGAAGAATAAAGAAAATTTCATCAGATATAGAAGGAGGGTGCATTTATACCACATCAATAGTTCTGAATCTCAACACCATTGACATTTTGGAAGAATAAGTCTTTGTCGGGGAGAGGAAGGAAGGAGGCTCTTCTGTAAACTGTAATATGTTTAGCAGCATCTTTGGCCTCTGCTCACTAGATGCCAATAGCAGCCCCCTAGTAATGAAAATCAAAAATATCTCCAGACATTGCTAACTCGTTCCCTGGGTAGGAGGCCACAATCGGCCCCAGGTGAGAACCACTATTCTCCAGAGAGACAACATACTCTAAATCAAAATGCTCAAGAAACAGAGGTGAAGCATGACCGTAAGTCCTAATGGAGGAGAGGAGGGATGCTGAGGAGAGAGCTGTGGAGGCGAGTTAGGTCACACTGAGAGAAGCCAGATGGCTACACATAGCAAATTAGACTTAATCTCATAGACAGCTGGGAGCCAAAGGAAAGTAACAGAATCGCATTGGAACTAACTTGGACAGCTCTGTGGAGGAAAATTTGAGTTGAAAAAATGATACTCATTCCTTGCCTCCAAAATACACTCTTTGGAATATCATTTGGAATTGGGATTTTTTTTTTTTTTCTTATTTCACCACATTATTAGTTCCATAGCGGAAAAGGTACGATATGTCCCTATTAGCTCAAGCTAGATTGGTCTTTGTAGATAAGTATATCCAAATCTTCATCTAATTCCTTATCTTCGAGTATATGTGAAATTTTTGTCTTTTGGTCTACATAAAAGTACCATCTAATACTAAAAAGATTGTCTTATGAAATGAAACTATAGTTAAAAGATATGCACTTGCAAGTGTTGCTTCTGAGTTACATTTTTCAAATTGTCTTCGAAATTCTCCAAAAGTTCTATACTCCCCTAGGTATTATTGTGGATGCTGCCTTTCTCTGACAATTTTCCAAACGTGAGATTTCTTTCTTCTTGCCTCTTCTGAAGATTACGAATGCCATGACCCCTGATGATCCCACACAGAGTATTTCTTGTGTATATCATGACAACTGTAACAATGCAGAATGTCAAACTCACCCCAGCCAGGAAGCCACCAGAGAGCATCCCAGGAATTTTGATATATGCTGCATACCTATGGCATACAACTTTATGAGTACAATTCAGTTGGTTAGAAATTTTGAAGCAAGTAAGAATACAACAAAAATTCTCTACCCCCCAAAAATCTCTCACTTAATTTAAAAAGGAGATGCAAATGTGTGCATGTGTATTTTCATGTGTATACATGTGCACATTTCTTCCTATCTGAGTGATATCAGCATAGATTTCTAGTATACCTAACAAATCATTTGTTTTATTAATGGTTAAATATCTGTCTTAGACCTACCTCAATATATGTGTCATATGACATAATGTATGTCTCAAATGTCTTAGAGTAACATTGGTTCATTATATCTTTTTTTAACTTAAGTAATTTTAAACATAGAGAAAAACTGTGGAAATGTTACAAAATTCTCATATATCTTTCACTATGCTTCTTCTAATGTTATTATATAATATTATTTTGTAACTATAGGACAGTTATCAAAACCACAGAATTAATGTAGGCATAATACATGTTAGAATTTATTATGTTCAGTAACAACTATATAACTTCAATTATCACCTATAATTTTGGTTACTCAAAATTTTATCTAGTTGCCTTGACTTTTTCCATAGTTTCCTTCTAACATTTTCAAGGTTTTAGATAAATATATTCAGACATTTAGGATGCTCACTATGCTACTAGAATCTTTGATGATGTAATGTGTACAGTATCTATGGCTGCCAAATGTCACAGAGTATTAGATTTTCCTAGGGAGAGGAACAAAAAAAAACCTCTCAATTTCTGTTCCCAGAAGTCTGAGAGAGGAATACAGTTTTAATAAGTTTCTTATATAATACTAGTGTAAGTAATAAGTAGACTGATTTAGTAAAAAAATTGTATAAATGCTTATGTTTCAGTTATATGAATTTAATATTATCTATAAAATGATATGAGAATGTTCCCACAGATACATTCTTTTAAAAGAAATCAAAACTTCTTTTAGACATATGGTTCTTCATGTGTGCTGACTCTACTCTCCAGATACAGACTACACACATGAAAATGCGACATATATCATTTTGACTAAAACCCATCCTCAATATGACAGGAAATGATAAGAAGGAGGAGAGCCAAAAGAGATTAGGGAGTAACAGAGGAAGAAAAGAGGAGGGAAAATGGTAGAGAGAGAGAGAGCAGAGAATAAAGGATTTAAATGAATGGGGAAAAGATAAAGTGAAAGGAAAAGAGAAATGAAGAAAAAGAGAACAGTACTGGCTGGGAGGGAAGAATAAAGGGTATGAGAAGAAAGAGAAGGAAGGAAGAAGGGATAAAAGAAAAAATAGCTAAAAAATAAAACTACTAATTATCTAATAGATATTTTATGTCACATCACAGGCTGTGATTCACTTGAACTATTTTATTTAATCCTCACAACTCTTTGTAAAAATTCTCATTTTATGCTACTACATTTCTCTGATAGCCTTGACTCCTAGCCACTTCCCTTGAAAGATGACTTATAGAAATTATACTTAGATTTGAAATAATTATTTGACACTGAGCTCAGCTGTGTTTCATTACTTCTTAAGTGAATTTATTGCATTTATTATGTCTACATCTGATTTTTTAAATATGAAAATACATGTATTCTAGAAAACCAATAAAATACACCCAAGCCCCCCCCAAAAATGTTTATTTCACCTTAACTTTTAAAATATATTTCATTGGGTATAAAATTCTCAGTTGAAATAATTTCTTCCCATCTGTTTTTCTATGAGAAGAACAGTTGACTACACCAAGTTTTGAGTTGCACAGTTTTACTAAGATTAAGTTATCCTCTGGTGAGCCCAGCTTCCAAAGTCCAGCACTGTTGTAACCTGGAACAACTTTGATTTTGTCAGTGTTTGAGCTTTGAGCTAGGAAAGTATTAGACCTCGCTCTCATCTTTCTATTTAGTGTGATCGGAGACTCTGATGCCAATCATTGTGAAAATAGACAAGAATGCATGAATTCTCTCTGCTTTTCAATTCAATCCTTCACCATCCTATAATATTGAGAGAGGCATTTTGAAGAGAGTGACTATTGGGAAAATAACTGTTGATTGTGGATTTAGTCTTTCAGACTCCAGTACATTCTGCCAGCCCATCAGCAACAGCAACTTTTTGTTCTTGTTGTTATTAAGTAAGTCTCTGGTTTGGCAGACCTTTCTCCATCTGTCAACAACTTGATTGAGCATCTCATCTCTCTGGAAATCAGTTTATCAGTGTTCTTTGTACACTAAAGATGTTAATTTTTTTCTGGAATTTTCTTTACATTGGTGAGAGTCTAGTGGTCTTACATTCCTTTCATATCTTAATTAAAAGAGAATTCTTACTTATGCGCCCCGTGAGAGAGGGAAAAAAACAAAACAAAACAAAACAAAACCATAAGCAGAGTGAGGCTAGGACCCAGAACCAGGGCTAGCCAACTTCTGGGGAATATTGAAATATAAAAATCCTGAAGTCTGGAAAGTTGTATTTTTTATTTGAGAAAATGTGAGATGAGTAAAGATTTTTACTTTTAACTATTCTGGTGAAGTCTAGATACTCAGGAATAGTCTTTTGGCATCTTTGGCAGATAAATTTGATTTGTCAGTTCTATGACTATGTCTTATAATTACATAATTTTATAACACATTTACAAAAAGTCTGGCATTTCTCAATGATATATTATCCAATAAACAGAAGTGAGTGGTGTTATAAAAAATAAATTTTCAAAAAGTAACAGAAGTCATGATGTTTCCAAGGAAACCTGAATGACCGGGAATATGTTTGAGAAAGTATGAAACTTCGCTCTGCAAAAAAAAAAATTAAAGAAGAAAAAAACAACTTTGTTTTTAATTTTAATAAGGAGATTTCTGAGTGTCTTTCAGTTCCATAAAATAGAAATCTAACAAATGACTCCATTCATTTGCATGATGAATGACTATTCACATTTAGTTCTTTTATTACTCCTAGCAAGGCAGAAAACAGCTCTTTTTCCTGCTTTTGCAGAAATTGATTGTTTCTCCTTTTTTCTATGGTTGTTTAGGGTTTGTATCCTCAGTATGAAAAGATGACAGCTATTGTAAGTTTCTTAAGTGATAATTAGTTCTCTATGCCAGTTTATTATATTGCCACAGCTTATTAAAACTCTTATTTTCATACCATTATCAAATTCACCATTGGAAGGCCACTTTCAAAATGAAAATTTACATGTAGTTGCTAATTCCTGGAAAAAAAATAATAAAAAATTTTACTAGGTAGGGTCAAATGGCAGGACTAAAAGAACACATAAACGCATGCACATACATCTGTTCTTTTCTTTTGTTTCTTCTTGTTAAAATTAATTTCCTTGGTTACTGCAAACTTTTCAAAAACATAAAATTAAACATTTTTCTCCTGTATATAAAAAAATTGTAAAAATTTTCTCCTTTCATTTTCCTGTATGTAGTGTATCCAGCTTTGTGAAAACATTAGTATGTGCTAAGAAGTTTTAGTATTGCTTCAAAATTCACAGAAGAATGATATCATAATTTCAGATACTAGAAAACTGAGAATTTTTAAAACCATCTTCTGTTGTGCACTAAGTGAATTAGCAATTTTCAAAACAAAAATAGTCGATTTTTAAAAAATGAAATTTCTTTAAGGAGAAGATTTAACTGCTAAAGGATTAAATGGAGAACCAGTAGGCTACCTTTCAGGAAACCTGAAATAGTTTTTGACCCTTACTCCTTATAAAGATTCATTTACATATTTGATACCCTATTATTTATCAAGCTTATATAATACTTATTTTTGTGAGATACTAGTATAAACATTTTACCAATACAGATTTTTTTAACCCTTATAACAATTGTATGAGATGCAACTATTATTACTCTTAATTCACACTTGAATAACTGAAGCAGAATGAAGCTATTTACTTTGTCACGCAGCTCACAAATGACAGAGATAGGATATTAATCCAGAAAATTAAAATCTGAATACTCACTATAAATAGTAAAATAGGGGCACCCCACTGACAATCTTGCCGCTCGACTTATCTAAACATCTGCAGTGTTATTTACCTGAGTCCTTGACACCTTTGTTTAAATAATAAAACATGAACATTTCACTTTCTACTTTGAAATTTTCAATGGCTGTCCATGGCTCAGAAGATAAATTCTCAACAATTTCACATATGGCTAATACTCTTTTTGATTTGGCACTTGCCAGGCTGTCCATTTCAACTGTTGTAACTCCTGCTCTCTCAGGAGCTCCATAATTAAGTAATACTGAACTATATATAAAGATCACAACATACCATTCTTGTGCTTGTAATCAGTGTCTAAAGCAGGAGTTGCTAGCTGAGCTGTACTTGTTCACCTGGGTTTATTCTTTAAGACTCAATTTGAACATGGCCTTATATGTGAGGCCTTCTTAGAATTCCTTAGCATTTGAACTCCGCATTCCTGTACACTCCCATCATGGCTTGTAGATCCTGCTAATAGAGTAATCATCAAAATATACTGTTTTCACATAGGTGTGCTTTTGGCACTCCTAAACTACGAGATCTTTGATGTTGGAAGCACACCCTTGGTATGTGGATATACTTTGAATAGATGCATTGTAAATGATGGACATTCCTTCAGGTTCCGCCTTCCTATGATGGATCATTTGGGAATGCATTCACCGGCAATAATAATAAAACTAATATACTGGGGTTGAATGTTCTAGTTGGCTGAGGTTGATGATTCAGCAGCTCATGATGTAAAGTGAGAATTTTGCTGAAATATTTTTGTGTGTGTGTACTTCCACTTCACATTTTCAACTTGAAGTTGTGTGTGTGCCTTCAATTCACGTTTTCAATATGGCTGCCCAGGCCCAGATATCACATCCACATTTGGAACAGAAAGCAGGGACAGGAAGCAATATCAGTGCAGGAATCTTACACCAACATCCATAAAATTATATTATACAGCCACAGTGAATATTTAACTTTTCCAGCTTCCACAGTGGGCAAGAAAAAAAAAGTGCTTGGGAATGGGATTTAGTGAAAAAAATAATAATTTTACTTGGATCTTTAAGATATATTGTCTAGTGTCTCAAAATTTTCAAGAGTTATCTTTCTTTCTACAGACAGAATGCAATTTCACTGGGAAGTTATTTCATACCTAGCAATTCCACAAAGAGAAAACCAGTTTCTTTCAAGGTGCATATTTACCTGTCTTAATTCGTCCAGTCTTCAAGGTCTGAGGGAGAGAGGAAGCATGGCATGTGGGAAGAGGTGTGTGTGTGTGTGTGTGTGTGTGTGTCTGTGTGAAGACATTCGGTGCAGAGTAGCATAGATGAGAAGTTTATTTGTGTTAATACAATTAGCACATCTCCTACAATGATAACTATAGTATTTTCAATAGTTTAGAAGGATACGACCCAAAATATGTGACATGATATTTTTCCTTGAAATAAGCTCTCTTTCTACTCATAGAGAGCTTAGAAAGAAGCTTCTTTCTATGTAATTGGAATAGTAATATTTTGGGCTTTGTTTTTCTGCAGCTTAGGAGACTTTTTGGGAGAAATATCAACACAGGCATTTCTGTCAACTGACATAAAAACATTGAGTGGAACAAATTACCTCATGTAGTGGCTAGTTTAAATAGCTAAATAAATCTCTGCAAAGGATTATGTTTGAGTCAGTGGTTTATTCTGCTATAGCACTGGTGGAGAATAAATTGTAAGGGGTTTCCAGCATCATTGCTTAAATTTCATAATCAAAATGACAAGAGCTAATATTTAATGATCAGCCTTATTTTATGCCAGTCATGTTTATCTTTTTTTTTTTTTTTAATATGGTAGGGATTTTGTTTTTTGAAGCCTTCATAACAACTCATGAGGTAGGTAGGAACTATTTTACATTGATTTTTACGGATGTGGAAACTAAGACAATAAGAATTTACTTACTCAAAGTTACATGCCGTTAAGGATAAACCTGAGCTAAAGTTCATATTTGATCACATTGTATTAATTTCTTGTGGCTTCCCCCAACAAATTACCACAAATTTAGTGGCTTAAAAGAAAAGAAAGTAATCTACTATTTCGCAGCTGTGGAGGACAGAGTCTGAAAGCCTGGTTTCAGCAGGGCAGCACTCCCTCTGAAGATTCAGGAGGAAAATCTGTCCTTTTCGTCTTTTAGCTGCACTATGGACATATCATTCTGATCTCTACCCTTATCTTCACATCAGCTATGTGTGTCTGTGTGAAAATTACCTCTGCCTCTCTCTTATAAGGATACATGTGACGGTACATAGGTACTTCCCAGGTAATCCAGGATAAATTTCACATCTCAAGGTTCTCAATCGCATTTTTTCTACGTAAGGTAATGTTTACTCCTTTGCCATCTCAGGTAATAGTCACAGATGCCATAGATTAGGAAGTAAATATATCTTTGGGAGTCATTTTTTTGTCTATCTCACACATATAGTGAAGAATCTTCAAAATCTGCTTAAAAAACTCAGAATTACTCTGAAATTTGGTCCATATAAATTCAAATAGAATATATATTCCTTTGAAATTCAATAATGATGAAAATTTAATGTAAACAGAACTCAAAAAAATAGACCAGAACTAAAAAACTCTACAGGAAACTATTAGATAATGACTTAATTTCATTCAGAGGATTTATAAGAAAAGACGGGGAATAAAATGTGCTACTCTAAAATCCTTATAACAAAATGTGCTTTAGAGTCAGACTTGGGTGCTTAGTGATAAAGAGTATGAAGGCCTTGGGTGTCTGTAGTGAGGAAGAAAGAGATCTTCAAGATGGAATGTATAGAGTGGACATCCACAGATTAGCCACAGACTGACACTAGAGGCAAGTTCAATGCCTCAGCTTGATACGGGTTCCTCCCATTCCTGGCTGGAAGATTCGGGTCAGACACTGGCATCCCAAAGAAGATCAAAGTGCTGATGAGTTCTCATGTATTTTCATCGGTTTTAAAAAATACCTACTGTACGTTTTTTCAAAGCTTCTGAATTTTAGGGTGCTTTCACTTAAAAGTCTCCATTTCTTCATGTGATACATAGCCATACTCTAAGAAAGCTGTATGGTGAGATTGTAACATTTATCTTCCTGAATTTATTTATTAGTGAGGCAATACAATGTCTACTGCTCATTCCCTTTTCATTTTTTTAATGGTCATTTTAAAACTAAATAAATAATTTTGCTTAGTATCTTATGCAGAAATAATCTAGACGTATACTTTTAATCAAGATCATCTAATGTGAAGCCATTTTAGACATGGATAAACATGTATGTGGACAGGTAATCACTAGGCATCCAAATGGGCATTTTATAAACACTGAAGTATCTAGATGGTGAACTGATGGAATATGTGTTGCAATTTTTTAAAATTAGAATACTTTATTTCTTTTATAACTGATTATTCTTCATAATCACAGCCTATGCTTAGATTTATATTTTTCCTTCATCAACCTGTTAATCTTTTTATTATTAGTTTCAAGTTTACAATACATTGGTTAGACATTTACAGAATTTATGAAATGATCCCCCTGATTACTCTATCTTCCCTCTGGTTCTATACCTAGCTATTACAGTACTGCTGACTGCATTCCCTATGCCGTGCTCCCCATCCCTGTGACGATCTATCAACTACTAATCTGTACTTCTTTAACCCTTCACTTTCTGCCAGGCCCCCAACGCCCCTCCTCTTTAGCTGTCACCAGATTGCCCTCTACATTTGTGAGTCTGTTTTTGACTTAGTTTGTTCTTTTTGTTCCTTAGATTCTACATATAAGTGAAATCATATGGTATTTATCTTTCTCTGTCTGATTTATTTCACTCAGCATAATAACCTCTAGGTCCATTCATGTCATTGCAAATGGTAGGATTTCATTCTTTTATGGATGAGTAATATTCCATTGTATATATGAACCATAATTATTTATCCAATCATTGTTGATGGACATTTACAACCTGTTAATCTTTCATTAACATTTTATTTATCTATTATATATCTATCTATCATCTATCGTCTATCATTTATCATCTATCTCTTTTTTGCTAAAATATTTGTTAAAGCTAGAATTATATAAAAAAATTTTCAATCAGTCAAATATTACACTTGCATAATTTGGTAGAAGGGATTCAGAACTAGTGATTAAAATAAATGTTCTGAATATTCTATGAATTTTTAAAAGTTGAATTAATCATAGGACTTTTTAATATGACGATGATGATTTACTCATAAAAATGAAGTTTTAGAACCATATTTCTTATATGATCCACTGACTATACTGCATAGAAGGATATCTATATCTATTTATATCAATATCTGTATTTACATCTGTCTCTAACTAGACAGATTTGGATATAATGTCCATATCTTATGCTATTTCCCTTTAAAGATTCTTAATAAATGAGGTATTTTTCTGCATCATAGTCAGGTTGAAATCACTATTTAAATTAATTATGACAGCCATATCAATTAGACATAAGAGATTTCTAAAGCTAATTAGAGTCTGAGAGTTTTTAATTTGACGTCTGTCTCTGTGTAATATGTGCTTTATGCATTAATGAAATTAAGCCTGCATCATTATAAATTTCCACTTTCATAGTTCCATAAGTTTCACAATTGCATGCCATATTTGAATGATAATTGAATGAAACTAAATAATTATGTTCACATTGGCATTGCTAAGGTTTTAAGAATATATCCTTTACTTTTCACACTCATGTCTTTCTAAACAAGACATGAACACAATTTGTTGCCAAGAAAAGCTTATTTTAATTTCCAAAGTAAGAACAATTTAATAGAAACTGCAAAGGTGATAAGGCACATCAGAAACATACTAATATATTATAAAACAGGCAATAACTCAAGGCCAAAATAATTATGAAATCTGATTAATATGTAATATATGATTTTGCAAACTCTTCAGTTTAAAGCAACCGCATTTACCTGTGATAATTATCTCCTGTTAGACTCAATACATATATGAAAGAAGTTTTACTTTTTAAAATAAAAAGTTTGATAAGTTGTCTTTACTGCACACATATACACACACATTAGGATTGTATCCCCACATAATGTTTTGAAATAAATTATTAACGTATTCTGTGAAAACACACATTTAAAATGAAGAAAAGAATTAATTTGCATGAAAATGGGACTAAAACATAATATATGAAAGAACTGTAACCTTGCCTTCAAGATTTGCTTTTGACATTTGTGTTTTAACAGGTAATTAAAATTTAATTTGTCCTATGATAAAAAGCAAATCCTATTATATTTCAGCAGTCTGAAGAGGTACAGACTCTATTACAAAATGAGACTGTGGCTGAAATTTTCTTGTGCCCTCATGACCCTGTGGTGTGAAATGGATGCTAACACAATTGGAGGACTGACATAAAAGTAAGTATGCACGTACACAATTATGAGAGGAAAGACAATGTCCAAAAGAAAAGGGCAGTTGTTTATGCTCGACATGAGGCATTTCGGACGAAAGTTTTATTTGTATTTTTTGCAGTAGCTAGAGTGTCATGATGGCATACTGTCGGTTTGTTACACAACTTGTTTGGAGATTCTATCAGGATAAGATTGGAGCAGAAAACCAGGTGGATGTCTCTAGGCTCCCACCCCTGAGGAGAGAAATGAAGTAAGAGGAAGTGAAGGAAGAGAGGTAAAGGATGAAGAGGGAGAGGGAGAGACAACCATAAGCTGAGTTGATGAAATGAGTCTAAACATGTGTCCAGCTGGAAATCTACAGGGTCTGTATAATTCTGTACTGTATAATTCTTCCTTTAGATTAGTTATAATTTTGTATTATTTTAAAGTGATACGAATAATCAACGAAGGATACGTCATCCATCTATTTAAAATGTGTATCCCATTTAATTTAACGTGATGTTTTCTCAAAGGCCAGGGAATTGACTTGGGCTTTAGAAACTTAATTTCATCTAAGGTAAGTATTCCTAACAGGGGAAGGGCTGTATTCTGGAATGCTTACTCAGAAGTATATGAAGACATTTTTTACCTTCATGACTGTGGCTCTTCACTCTCACCCCAAAGAAATGTTCCCATATTCAGCAAACCTTGTGCATATCCCTCTGATCATTTAAGGGGGGAATATAATTTATATTTTATAGCTACATAAAACTATATCCATATAATTGATTATTATTTGAATCAAGAATGTAATTCTGTTATATATAAACAAGGTATTTTTGCATGGCTTTAATATGCACTAAATTCTGAAGAAAGACTACTAGGTATATCGAGGAAACATTTACTTAGTTTGGGTTTAAAGCTGAGCAAGAGCTACTATTTCAGAAAATCATCTTTTTCTTATAGCAGTACTCTGCTGTATTTCCATCATCAACACAACACAACTTTGTAGCTGATGCACTGATGAAATTTCTGTGTTTAGAGGGAAACACTTAACTAACTTATTCTGTTTTAAGATAGTCATGCTTAGCACCTGTATATATAATACTTTTTTTGGTTTATTTCACCTTTATATTAGAGTTAAGGCCCTAGTATCAAAGCCAGCTTCGTGAAACAAAGTTTCATGTTTCGTAGTTTTTAACTTCCAATGCATTGAGGTAGATGAAAAATAATAAGTTCGATATTAAAGGGTTTGCAAAAAAAGTTAGTAGAGGATAGGGTCACCTGGATTCAAGATTTTAACATTCTCCTCCAGGCAATTTTACCCAAGATAATGGAGTTTTCTAGGTAGCACTTTATTCTTGCCTCTGAGCTGTAATATGCAAATGTGCATGACAGCAGTAAAATCCTTTTTATATTCTGTGAGTTAGGTGTCATTTTTTATAAAATTTTCATCAGTATTAACTAATTATTATTGAAACATAATTGACATACTGTATTATATTAGTTTCAGGTGTACATGTAATGATTCAACATGTGTATACATTGCAAAATGATCCTCACAAGTCTAGTTAAAATCTGATACCATACACCATATGCGAAATTTTTTTTCCATGTGATAGGAACTTTTAAGACTTATTCTCTTAGCGACTTTCAAATATTCATATATTATTGACTATAGTCACAGTGCTGTACATTACTCCCCATGACTTATTTATTTCATATCTGGAAGTTTATGCCTCTCGATCTTCTTCGCCTATTGTTCAACCGCAATCCCTTCCTCTCTGGAAACCACCAATCTTTTCTCTGTATCTATCAGTTTTGTTTAGTTTGTTCATTTGTTTTGTTTTGCTTTGTTTTTAGATTCTACATGCAAATGAAATCATGTGGCATTTGTCTCTCTGATTTATTTCATTTAGCATAATATTCTGAGGCTTTATCCATGCTGTTGCAGATGGCAAGATTTAATTCTTTTTTATGACTGAGTATTTATCTTTGAGATGTTTTTGGTTTCAGATATTCCATTTTAGACATTGGTATACATAGATGGAAACTGACGTTGTTTCCATATCTTGGCTGTTGTAAATAATGCTGCAACGAACATAATTTTGAATTAGTGTTTTCATTTTCTTTGGATAAATATCCAGAAGTAGAATTGCTGGATCGCTTGGTAGTTCTATTCTTGATTTTGGGGAAAACACCATACTGTTTTCCATAGTGGCTGCACCAGTTTACATTCATGCCAACAATGAACTAGGGTTCCCATTTCTCCACATCCTCACCAATACTTCTTATTTCTTGTCCTTTTGAGAATAGCTATTTTGACAGGTATGAGATGATACCTCATTGTGGCTTTGATTTGCATTTCCCTGGCGATCAATGATGCTGAGCATCTTTTCACATGCCCATTGGCCATCATCTGTCTTCTTTGAAAAAAATGTCTATTCAGATCCTCTATCCTTTTTAAAATTAGATTTTTTTCTTGTTTTGAGTTTTTTACATAGATTTGGATATTATCCCCTTATCAGATAGATAATTTGCAAATATCATCTCCCATTCAGTAGGTCGCCTTTTTATTTTGTTGTTTTCTTCGCTGTGCACAAGCTTTTGAGTTTAATATAGTTCCATTTATTTTTCCTTTTGTTGACATTGCTTTTGGAGTCAGATCCAAAAAAATATCACCAAGAACTATGTCAAGGAGCTTACCATGAGTTAAGTGCCTTTAAATTTCAATAAAAAATGTTTATTCTTCTAAATATTGGTATCACTCAATTTATAGAGTTTTAATAATATTGGATACACAGGAAAAATGTCTAAACTATGCTGCTTTTTGACTGGCATATGGATATAACCCTAATATGATGAAGTAAAGCAAATATTTGCTTCTCAACTGAGTTGACAACTTATTAAGATCTGGATTTTGATATTGACAAGTCCCAAGTTATACGGAGTATGGAGGCATTTGAATAGTTTCCAGAAAGATCAAATTGTTATTTGCCTGGTCATATTTCCTTTTAAACTACTAAATGTATTTTGAGAAACTTTTGCCTTTTTTTCCTGCCATATTTCCAACTCATTTCCTACTCCCCCACTCCTAGCTACTCACTCTGGAAATAGCCATTGTTATACTCATTAATCAGAACTTAAGATTTTTCCTGGGTCCTTTTTACTAATGATTAGGGGTTGGGTCTCTTGAGAAACAGTTGTCAAGATGAGAATAGCTACGCTGGCAAAAACAGAGAAAGCCTTTAGTTGGGGAAGAAGAAGTTTTGACTCCTATGAAGAAGAGAGAGGAAGGAGGTTGGGATAGTCTCAGACTACAGTGTAATTCCATCAACATTTTGGCTAAAACATTAGGGGGTCTTCAGGTAGCATGTGCCCATTGGAGGAGTCACACATTTTTCTGGAATGATCCTGCCCTAGTACCACTGTCATGCCTAGTCATTTGCTGGGTTTTTGGAGCAAAAACAGTGGTGGATCCAGTGGGATAGCAGCTGGGACTGCCAGTCAGTTACGTTCCCTGTAGTAGGCGCTCCTAGTAGCATCTTTTCATGGTTAGGAAGAGCTGCTTCCAGGATCAGAAACTGTTTGGGACTACCCTCGTTCACTTCCTGCTACACTCCAGCACCTGCTGCAGTGGCTCCCTCTGAAACCAGAATGCACATCGGATCAGTACCGCTCTGTGTCTCTGGCACTCTCTAGATCTCAAAGGAAGTTATAGACAAATCGTAGGCATTAAGTCTTGTGTTCTACCAACATTCATCAAAGAAAGCTTTGCTATTGTGAGCGGGGGAGGGGTAAGTAAGGAACAGGTCTTAATTTGGTTACAGGGAATAAAATAAACATTCTCCATATGCCTGCTCATGGCACTCAAAGCAAATTCAATTTGTGGAAAGTTTCTTTCTGACGTTTGAGAGCAACAATTTTGTTGCTCAAAGTTTTCAGATTATTGCTGCTATTTTCATTTTCTGATCCTTCGCATACACAATGAGTACAAATATGGCCTATGCCGTTCTTCCATAAACTCCTAATGGTTGCGTGATATGCAGGGTTTGTGTTCAGTAGAAGCTGAAGCTGCATATATACTTGCCTCGTGTGCAGTTAACATCCAGGGGCACTCAAGGTTAATTAGAAATGGTAATAAGTTTAATCATGATGAACTCATTTGGTGCTGATGCGGATGTCACATGTAATTCCATAAAAATTCCATTGTAATTTAGCATTAATTAATGTCCACTTATCAATGAGTGTTACAGCAAATTAGTACAGAAGTGACAAGTTAGGTGCTTAAGAAATGCTTAACGGGGGGAAAAAACAGCATTTACTAGGTCATCTTAAAATATAACAGATTGAGACATCTTTATTATTTAAAATATGAGATTAAAATCAGGTAAAGTGGTAATAATTAGGTAAGACTTTTGATAAGAATTTGTCTGAGAACTAATGGGGTTACAGCAAACATTAGGAATATAGATTTGCTTGGATTACCATTTTTTAACATAAATGACAGAGAAGAGATAGAGGAGCTGTTCTTATCGTTACCCTATAATAAGAGAAGCTGCTGAATTTTCAATAATCATCATCATGAAGCAATGGTCTTATTCATGTAAAATAAAAGTATTTTTCTTCATATGTAAAAATGCTATTAGTCACATTTGAAGGCATTATACTCAGATATCATTTCTCCATTTCTGTGAATGACAACCATTAAATGCAATCGTAGCTACATGACAAGACTATTTTTACTACATCAAAAGGAAGAAAGGGATTAAAATGAATTTATTCAAAGGTGTGATTTGTCAAATTTTTTCCCCTTATCAAGGAACATACCGGACAGCTTTAAACCTAAACACTGAAATCTGACCTCATATTTGAATAAGTTAATGTGATCTGGTGTTCTTTGGGAAGTACAGAAAACTCTTTTGTATCCAGAAATCCCAGGAGAAATTTTGTCTTTTAGGCGGTCAGTTCCAAGGTTCCATTTCTTTTCATCACTTTGCCTTTTATCATGTGGTAGTTCTTGACAGCTCAGACGGTCTTCTCGGTGTCTGTGGCATGCAGAACAGTATGGAGAGGAATTTATAGAAAGTTTCTTTCCTATGACCTAGATCTTTTAAAGGCATGGTACAACAGTTTGGGAAGCATTCTTCTCAGAGAGAGAGAGAGAGAGAGGGAGAGAAAGAAAGAGGCTGATCATTATAAGTGAAAAATTGAAATGCATACTTTAGGGAAAAATGCAGAGCTCTCAAATTTTTACTGAAGTATTTCTTGGATTTCAGTTATGATTTTGGCTGCATTAATTTATATATGTTGTTAAATATTTTGAATGATTTTTTTAACATAGAAAAAAGACATTTATTAAATGTTCAGTAGCATTCTTTCAGAATTGTTCATCAAGCCAGTTTTAGTTTTATGGACTCATTTTCTTTGGCTTTGAGGATGTATTTTTCCCCTAAACATTCAATGATGGTGGCATATGTGCCTAGGGACAAGACAAGGTATATTGATAACATAATAACTGACAGTAAATATTGAGTTTAGAATATATCTTAGTTTCTATAGCTATATTTTCACAGGACAGATGAGACTGTCACCATCATTCCTTAATCAATGGTGCACAGTGTAGAAGTTTTGACAGGAGCATCAGTGGTAAATGAACTGAGAGTTCCCTGAAGTAAGGGAACAGATCATTCTTGTCCACCTCTGAATTCTCAGTACCCAATATGGTGCCTGGCATTGAGCCAGTGTGTAGGTGTATTTGTATTTTGAATGGAAAGTGGCGGTGGATTCAGCATCCCATGTAAAAACAGAGCCTTTTATTATTGAATCTTCTTCAACTATAATATTTTCCAACTCTTATTAATTTCCCCATGAAAGCATCGGTTATTTCTTTTGCTCATATTCTAGTGATTAGCATTGTTTTCAGTATTTTTGCATGCTTAGACTAATAAATTAATAAACTTTTCTAATAAATTAATAAACTTTTCTAATAAAAACTATTCTTTTTAATTGAATTATTATATGTAGTGAATTGTACAAATACTAAGTGCACAGCTTAATAAATGTCTACCTATATTCATATTGAAACTGTGTCTAGCTTCTTTCTTTCAATGTTATGCCTAAGAGATTTATTTATGATGTTATATGTAGCAGTAGTTCATCCTTTTTCATAACTGTGTAGATCCTATTTTATAAATATAAAATTTATTTACCTATTCCATTGTTTTTCTCAATTTTTAGAATATATGTATATTATATGTAATTATATAACATCATATATATGTATGATTATGTAATCATTGCTAATTTTGTATATGCACAAAATGTAATTAAAAGTATTAATTTCTGTTTGGTATATACCCAGGTGTAAAATTACTGGGTTAGACTTTATATGTTTGTGTGTGTCTGTGTACCAGTTTCTACTTCCACAACTCATGTATGAGAGTGCTGATTTTTTCATATCCTCACCAACAGTTGGTGGAAACAGTCTTTTTAATTTTATTCATCATGTATATTTTCTTTCATGCATGCATACGTGCATGAATTAATCAAATATATCTTCCAAAGAAGTGGGCATCCTGACTAATTTTGAATCCCACCCCCATGATTAGAAACTCAATTGCCATTATATAGCTTTTACTTAACAAATGACAACAATGAAATTACCTTATATTGTAATAAAATCTTCCAAATATCCTTTACTCAATACCTACAATATATTTATATTTAAAGTGTTCCTGAAATACTCCTGATTGAAACTATGCCTGATAGTTGCTAAAATAAAAAATTAGATCCCCTTCTCCCTTCAGTTGATTTGGATTTTCTTCCTCTCTGTTCCTTGGTACATTGCATTTGTGTTTATTGAGGGACTTAGAATTCTATGTTATAGTTAATTCTCCATTTAACCAACTCATCCACTAAACTGTATCATGCAGATAAATATCATACTAGTTCATGTTATACAGTTTGTGCCTTGAAAAAGATTTAGCATGATAAATGCTCCAAAAGTTTTTGTGTAATGAATGACCATCAAGTGCACTGACTCTCTTCTTTACCTTTAAAAATTCTGCCTATATGTAAAGAAGATGAAAGTGAGGAAGATGGATGGATGGATGGATGGATGGATGGATGGATGGATGGATGATAGATAGATAGATAGATAGATAGATAGATAGATAGATAGATAGCAGATAATGAGAGAGAGAGAGAGAACTGAGGCCTTAATGACTCAATGTCTTATTAAACACTTGCCACCTATCCTATACTAAATCTCAATCCCACCTTAATCGATAAAGTGACCTATAATTTATCATCCAAAACAGGATACTATTGAGAGTGAATGGGATGTTGGGACAAGAGATAGAATCTATTTTAAGATGGGATGTTGGGACAAGAGATAGAATCTATTTCATATAATAAAGGGTACAAATCTTAAGTAGATGTGCTTAACCAATTTAAGTGGGTTTTTATTCCTTTTACTGCAAATAGGCCTTGATAAAGATTCTTTGATATTGCATGATCCTCTAGAGACTTCTGGAACCATAATATCTCAGAACTGAAAAGACTTTTTTGAGTGTCTTTGTTGTATGAATCGCAAGAGGACACTGAGATGGAAATCACATAACTCCAGATCTAGACGAATATAAATTATTAAGTGTTAGCTGAATACCTTCAATTCTGATTGGATTCAACTGCATATCTCATTTGAAGTTTTATTCATAGTGGATTCAACTGCATATCTCATTTGAAGTTTTATGACATTCAAATGCTCAGTTGTTCCTTCCCAAAGACATCCGCTAAGACTATATAGTGATAGAATTTTAGAAGAACCAGAAAAAGTTGAAAAACAAGGGGATGCATTTTATGAGCTTTCTTTTAAACCTAATAATTGAAAATTAGGAATACGCCAGGCTTTGTGGAACAATCTAAGAAACTAAAACCAGAAATAAAGCTTAAAGTCTAGGGTTATATATTTTGTATATTCTTTTTTTAAAAAATATTTTTATGGTGACATTGGTTAACAAAATCCAAATTTCAGCTGTACATTTTAACAATAAGGCATATATATATTTACACTGGGTGTTCGCCACTCATAATTAGATTTCATTCTGTCACCACATATTTGACCCCTTTTACTCTACCTCCTCCCTCTCCGCTACCCTCTGGTAACCACTAGTCTATTGTCCATGTCCATGAGTCTCTGTTTGTTTGTCCTCTTCATTTATTGCTTTTAGGTTTATATGCCAACATATAAGTGATATCATGTGATTTTCAACTTTTTCTGTCTGGCTTATTTAGCTTAGAATGATTATCTCGAGGTCCATCCATGTTGTAGCAAATTTCATCTCTTCTTATGGTTGGGTAATATTCCATTGTATATATGTACCATAGCTTCTTTATCCAATCATCTACTGTAGGACACTTCAATTGCTTCCATGTCCTGGCCACTGTGAATAATGTTGCTATGAACATCGGTGTGCAAATATCTTTTCAAATATGGGTTTTCAAGTCTTTGGGGTAAATACCCAGTAGAGGGATTGCTGGATCATATGGTAGATCAATTCTTAGTTTTTTGAGGAGCCTCCATACTGTTTTCCATAGTGGCTGTGCCAATTTGCAGTCCCACCAGCAGTGTATGAGGGTTCCTTTTTCTCGGCATCCTCTCCAACATTTGTTATTACTTGTCCTGTTGATTATAGCTATTCTAACAGGTGCGAGATGGTATCTCATTGTGGTTTTGATTTGCATTTTCCTAATAGCTAGCAATGTATATTCTTAAACAAATGTTTTTAAAGAGTTGAGAGGAGTTCCTCTGCAGAAGGATATAAGGTCATTGTTATGCAAATCACCTCTCACTCCACACTCAGAATAAGTGTTGAAGGAATCTCTAGAGAGGACAATTAAGAGCTGGGATCTTAGGAGTCCTCAGCATGGTGAAAGGTGCTCAAAGAACTGGATTAGGAAAGAAATATTCCTGAGACTAAACATGGGAGCCTTAAAGTTTCTCCAGCGATCATCTCCCACACTGAGCCTCGTTTTCGTCATCAGATCACTAGCTACCCAGATAATTTACAGCTGCATCCAGGACTCCTCCATAACGCTGTTCCTTCCTTATGACCCCGTTTCATAACTCTTCAAAAGCCTTATAAGACTTTTGTTTTCTGTCTGTTTTCTCACTAGTCTATGAACTCTTGAGGTGGAACTGTTTGGTAATTATCTTATTTCCATGCCCATGACACTGTGTGTAAAACATTATAAGGTCTGAATAAGTCTTTTCTGAATAAGTGAAAAATTAAGTGAATGGATTTTTCCAATCTGAGTGTTTGTTTCTGTCAATCATCAGCAATTTAAAGAAAAGACCACAAAATCTCTACATATACCACCAAACGTTAACATTTAGTGTGCCAACACATTCTCTAAGTCATTTTTAATATATACTTTCAAAAAAAAATGACATTGAAAGCCCTCTCTTTCCATTTTACATTTACTGTATTAACATTTAAAACCCTGATAGTTATACATGAGCATTAGAGAGCCATTTTAATTGAATGACATGCTAGGAGGCAGAAATTCCAAATACTCTATAGTAAACTTAAAACAATTTGTTATTATTTTTGAAATATGAGTTGTTTTACGTGCATGACATCCTATCTTTATATGCCGAGAATTATAAATGGCATTTCTATAATACATAAATTATAGAGTAGTTTTCTCATGGACTATTTTATTGATTTTCGAATATTTTTATGAGAAAAAAAATGTTTTCTCATAAAATTTTGTTGCCGTTCTTGAATGTAGTCTGTGATTCCAACAATAAAATAGTCAAAATAGAGTTACTTTGGTTAGAAAAAGACTGGGGATCCTAAGTCCCCAATCACGGTGAATGGTGACATGCTTCCAGTAAACATTAGGGCTCTGTAGAAGGAACCCAGTTTGAATGCCATTAACCATGTAACAAGTCTCTAAGTATCAATTTTTATTGAATTTCAAACTAAGTCAGAGAGATTAAACAAATTGCTCATGATCACAGGGCCTACCTATATATAATGGAAATTAGATAAATCCATCCTCATATTCAGACGCTAACTCTTATACCCTTCCTAGTTCACCAAAATTGAATATAGAAGTCTTAAAGGGAGTCTGCTCAACCTTCACTAGAGAGTTGAATCCTCTCCACAGTATATCTGTAAAATCGCATTGTCTTTTTCTTTTCATGTTCACTCCTTAGCAAAGATAGGCACTTTTACTGAGCAAGTTTTTTTTCTCCTTCATTTACATTCTAAAGATGTTATTTCTGGGAGGAAGCATTTGCATATTTCCCTTTTCTAACTTGTCTCTCTCTAAGGCAAAGACATGGTGACATAGGTGACAACAAAACATTCATTAGTCATATTTTCTGTTCCAGTTTGGGAAATGGTTTAAAATTCCTATGTAAGTAAGGCATTCCTAAGACTGATTCTTTTGGGCCATTTGAGCACAGATGCCATGGTTCTCTTAGGCTTCCCAGTTTCCATGTCCATGCTGTATACAGGCAAACCAGCTCCTCTACTTTCTGTTCTCTCTTAGCTAACTCCCCAATCTAGTATTAGCTATAAGTAAGCTTGACTTTTCAATGGCAGCTAATTCTATTCAGTTGGGGAGGGAGAACTGCATGGAGGAGGAGCAGAAGAGACAGAATAGAAAGCACCATTTTTGCTTCATGCACAATCATATTCTTCATTACAGATTTTCCATTAATAATTATACTTAGAAACTGATATTTAAAAATTTTAATCCTTATAAATCTCCATATGGCATCTGCCATCTGTCCTCCATTGGTTAGAACCTGAATGAGGAAGGGTAAATAATTGCCATTCCTCATCATGAAATCATTCTTATGATGCCTTACATATAAAATCAAACGATTATTGAAATATGTGCAGCAAAGTAACATAACATACAAGTATTCTGCTAGGACTTAATTTACATTTCGTTTACTGTTTTTAGCAAAATCGATCGCCAGTAGTATCAAATCAAAGGCAGAGATAGAAAATGACCTTTAAAAATAACTTTCTTGTTCTTTGAAGAAACATTAAATGATCTTTTATTTCAGTTGTGTATCTATTAAGTTAGTAGGCGTAATTCTCCCAGGATATATGTAAAATTGGTTGAAAAAAATATCTCTTTCTGCAAAGACTAAATTGAATAATAGCTTCTTTTATACCCAAAAGAAAAAGCAATCACGGGTCTTAGAAAGAGTTGTTTGATGGTTGTTATAGGCAGTTTGCCTCTGCCCTGTCCCATTGTCACACTGTTATTTCATTTCATGCTACCAGGTCACAACTCTCAGCACCTGCATCTTTCCTGAGGGCTTTCTTTAGCTATGAGAGCTAGTTCTACTATATGCATGGCAGAGTAGAAGTGGAAGTACAGCACCAGCAACAGCCTTTGACCAACGACTGACGAGAGTTGGTGCATAAATAGCTTCTGTGCCCCTTGGGTGAGGTAACTCTGAGGCAAGAATACGTATTCATTACAAGAGTTCTGCAATGGGATTAACCTAGAGTGCCAACTTGCTTGATAACACACTAGGTTTTAGCTTCCCTCCATTTCCTACTCATTCATCTATACTCTTACCAATATTTTCTGGAATCATTTTTGAATATACTACTGATATTCAGTTTCTTTTTTGGTAGGGTTTCTTTCTAAGACAATTTGAACTAAAATGCTTCATAATTTTTTACTGATTGATTGATTGATTGATTGATCTTGGGTTCTTGCCACCAAGGAGAAACAGGGAACACCAAGATTCTAGAATTTTTTAAGAAGCTGTTGTGACCTGGATCGAGAATGTAGTCTGGAAACTGGCTCTGTGTTTATATCCTGACAGAACAGTTATGGATGAGTAAGGATGTCTAAACACGTAGCCCAGATCTACCAAGGTGTAAAGTCCTCTTAGATGAATTCAGAATGGGGGAAAAATTTGCTTGTGAAACATGTTCTTTTTTTCAAAACCCTGGACAGCAGCTAGAGCAGGGGCTCAACTCACTGCCACCGACAGAACTCAAACTTCTAACACATTGTTTCTTTTATGAAACAGCCTGGACTACTTTGGCTGGTACCCACTTTTATTAAGACTAACATTGTGGGGGAAGTCCACCTCATGGAGAAGCTCTCTACTTGGAAAGATGCTAATTTAACACCTGTGGATGCAATGGAATTGAGGGAATTCTCCAGGCTTTTGTTTTTCACTAGACTTGCCAAGGACAACATATACTACCATAGACATCACACTAAGAGAGGACATGGCAGGTGCACTTCTAGCTAAAGACAGTTGAAGAGAGTTCACGTATCATTCTACACATGATGGAAATAGGGGAGGGTGACAGAATTTGGAACTTCTCACAATCGTAAGTTCTCTGTGGACTGAGACGGGACTGTTCTTGGCAGGCGCATAGGAAATGATCTGGCTTCTACACACCCTTCTAGCATTGACTATAACTTTTTAATTTATATTGAAAACATGTATGGGGCACATAAACACATATGTATATTTATTCAAAGTTTCCCAATTGGTAGTCAACCTCTATCTGAAGCCATTTTCAGCTACTTATATCAAATATTTATTGATTACTTATTATGTGTTAGTCACTGATTTGTGTGGGAGGTATACAGCAATGAAAGTAAACACGGACCCTCGGTAGTGTAGACAAAAATAAAAAGGGCATAGAATAACCAGTATTCAAGTCAATAAAAATTTCTTCTAGGTCCTACTATTATCAACTCTCTTGATAAATATAGCCCATAAAAATTATATTACTTTAAATTAATTAAGTTCAAGATTAACTAAGTATCTACATGCCTTATTAGGATATGCAGATCATGATCTAGCTCCTGTCAAAGACCTTGATGTGCCATGATCTCCTTAAACTACCTTAACCTACACTCTAAGTCATCTGAACCAATCCAAGTTCCCAGAACAATTTCTCTTTAATGCCTCCCTACCTTGTAGTTGTTATTTCTTCAGTTTAAATTCAGTGATGTCCCTTTGACTGTTGTCTTCCTGGAAAACTACTATTCAATCTTCAAGGCAAAAGACCCTGAACAAACACTACTGACTTGATTATACATCAATTATTGCCCCAGACATATAGTTCCATTTCCTCTGCGTTGTAAGCACTTTCCACATGCCTAACTCCAATCACACTATTCGCTGCATATCTCACTTGCTACAGCATATGCAACCCTCATTTGCAGTTCTGTACAAGATTTTGTTTGATGTTAGACTGTGAATTCTTTAGACCAGGACTTCTCAAAATATTATGTGCATAAAGAATTACAAGGACATCTTGTTAAAATACAGATTCTACATCATGGACCCAGAGTGGGGTCTGAATTTCTGCATTCTTAGCAAGCTCTCAGGTGATGCTGGTATCTGATAAAACTGGTCCTTGGAGAACACTCTGAGGAGTGAGGCTCTAAAGGTTATTTGTTCCTCTTTGGATTTTAACTGTCTGGCATGGAATTCGGCACTGTATAGGTACATCAGTGTTTATGTATAAATGGTTTGATCCACATGCCATTATCCTTTCATACAATTCCATTATCAAATTGCAAAACTCGTTGGACTTCTTTGTTCTCTTTGTAAGACTTCCTTGAATATTGTATGTACATAAGGCTTTCTATAATTAGAAATGTATATTTGGTGGTGAAATCGTAGCTGAGCTTTGTGAGGTAATTGGTCAGCCTTGTAAATTAAAAGATAAAATGCCCCTGACATATTTAACTTTTGAAGCATAGTAATATAGTAAAGAAACACATACATATCCAATACTATAATTACATTTTAACTCATAAAAAATAATCAACTCCCCACAGGAAGGGAACATTTTCAGTTAAAAGCTACTTATCATTTCTATAGCCATACAATGTTGAATGTGCTATTTGATCTTTTAAAAATTTCATTTAAAAATATTCACAAAAGAGTGATAATTAAATTACACAGGTGCCATGGTAACCACTGCATTAAATATGCTTAGACCCCATGCCCTAGCATTTTAGTAGAGAAAAGGGTATTTTTATTCTGTGACAATTGCAAACTGTGGGTGTTTAGGTCAATCTCCAGCAGTCTGCCAGAATAGGGAAAGCATATCTGACTGAAGTTGAATCAGGGCATTGCTGAGGTATAAAGGAATCCTACAGCAGAGTAAAGTGTGTTGACTCAGAATCAAGGTTCTCAGCTCTAATTTAGGCTCTGCTGCCGACTAGATGTGTGTTCTTTGGTAAATGGCTTACTTTCACTGAGCTGCAAACTCCTCATGTGTAAAATGAGAAGGTTGAACATGGAACTGGATGTTCTACAGTTCAACCTAGTCCATTACAAGTCCATGGAATCTTTATGATTTAATAATGACTACTGATTTCGACACACTTCCTAACATATAAGTTCTGTATAAGGTTCCTAGGGCCACACTATTAAGTAACACAAATGGTAGCTAAAATCAACAGCAATTTATTCTCTCACAATTCTGCAGATGAGAAGTCCAAAATGAAGCTATTGATGGGGTCATGATCCCTCCACAGCCTCTAAGGAAAGATGTACCCCTGCCTCTTCTACCTGGTAGCCCCAGGCATGACTTGGCTTATGACAATACAACTTCAGTCTCTGCCTGTCTTCACCTGTACATCTTCCCTGTGTGTCTTTGTCTTTTCTTATTTATAAGAACACAAATCATTTTAGATTAAGGACCCACTGTATTCCAGTATGACCTCATCTTAATTTGACTAATTAAATCTGCAATGACTCTTTATAAATAAGATTATTTTGAGGTACAGGGGTTAGGACTTCAATATATGGTTCTGGGGCACACAATTCAAGCCCAAACAATTTCCTTTTGTGAAATCTGAATTATATTGTGTTTCTTTCAGGTTTTAATCTGGTTCTAAATTGTAAAGCAAAACCATGTGATTCTTTTTATACTAGCTCAGTCTCTAATGCATTGCTTTGGGGGAGGGGGCATATTCAGTGACTATACTTACAATAGTCATGACTACAGTGCTATAATTTTAAGCAAAGTTACTTACTTAGGGAACAAGATAGCTGATTTCTTCAGTGCTCGGGGAGCATGCAGCAGATCTTTGCAATGCACTTCACAGCAGTGTGTCAGGCCACCTGGTCTTAACACAGCTGAGGTTATAGTCCATGTATCGTTGTCCATTTTCTATACCATGTATCTGCCATATGGTCTCATCTCTCTGCTTTACTTAGTTGTAGAAGGCCACTCAGCTATGCCTAGGACCAAGCCAGAAGTAAGTAAGTCAATGCCTTCCAACAATGGGGGATGTAAGTCAATAGGTACATGTCTATATGTCTGTCATCTGATGAGAAAACTAAAGCTAACCAGCTCATAAGTACACAATCCATTGTCGTTTGTTTCTTTCTTTTTTCTTCCCCATTTCCTATCTCACCTCACCAAAATAAACTATCTTTATCTAAGGGTCTGTATGCATATCTCAGAGTCTGCTTTAGGACAATCCCAGTGAAAGTAGAGGACCAAGTAGAGGGGACTAATAGTGTGTGCAAAGACCCTTATCTGTGAAAGAGAAAGACAGAGAGGGAGCTGAGAAGTCAGGTGTGGCTGCAGCAAAGGCAATAAATACAGTGAGGAGTATGGAGAGATGAGGAAGGATTATGTCTGTTTAGAGGAATAATGTAAAATACTGAGCATATATAGTGAAATACCAAAAAAAAAAAAAAAAACTAGAAAAGTTCCAAGCAGACTGACATATAAATTGCATATTGTTGCATATTGTGTTACCACAATTGCTGCATGGCAGTGCCATATTAGTTGGAAAGAGAAACTGCCAGCCATTTTTTTCAGGATATATCTTAAATTATGCAAACTGTGGATTGTGGGAATTTTTAAGATCATATCTCTTACATTTCTTCTGATTACATTTTTATAGTCTGTATTAATAAGAATGGTAACTTCTCTATCTGATCCATAAAATATGTTTTACCTTAGACATTCAATGTACGATATTATATACTACAGAGAGGAGGCAGAGAATTAAAATGGGTTTCCAGAAGATTGAAATGGCTGGAGCTTTTTGATATTTGGACAGCTTAATTGGTGATGTTGCATATCTTGAGATGTTAAGAATCCCTGGGAAAGCACATATTTAAATAGTAATTCCAATCAGTAAAAATAAAAAACTTCCCCTTCTGGCTTTATTGCTCAAGGCTCTTTGGGAATTACTATGGTTTATGAGTGAGGCTTAAATCAGGAGGAGAAGATAGTATGCAAAGCTTTTATTCTGAAATTTAGTTTAAAGATATACTTTAGTATCAGAATGTCAATTTTTGCAACTCATACAAATTATCTCTTCTCTTATATTGACCTAAGGAGACATAGCTTTAACGAGGACAGTTGTATCAAAAGTAGTCAAATGCATTACATCTTCTCAACAATTTTTATATAACTTACTTTAGAATGTCTGTGGGGGTAGTTGATGAAGAGATAGTTTCGAAGGAAGGGTTAATTTATTACAAGGGAACAAATACTGAATGTGGAGTAAGGTAGACTTAGATTGAAATTCTAGCTCTGCTTCTTCTAAACTATATAATTATACAATTTAATATTTCTCAATATATGTTTCCTTAGCTGCAATATGGAGATAATAATGCTTTATCTGATCAATCACATTGGCTTGTTAGGAATATTTAAATCAAGCAAACTGGATGAAAGCACCTAAAGTTCACTTTCTGCATAGTAGGAACTCATTATAATTGTTGATTCTAAATATCATGCCACATTTTAAAAGTGTTTAGAAAGACTGAGTTTTATTTTGAATTGAATGTTGTAGCACATTGTGGTTTTCTGTCTGATTTCTGTTAAATTTAGAAGCAGATACGTGTAGAAAGAGAGGTCTTTGTGCATAACATTGTCTTTCTGGAGTCTATAAACAACTTGAATATCCAGTGGTGACCAAATGCATTCCTCATAGTAGCATGAAGTCTATCATGTTAAATGGATTTCAATGAAAAGTGGCAGAGGTCAAAAGGCCAGAGGTCACAGCCAATATCTAATTGTGTTGTATCAAACATGAAAGTCACAATACTATCTGGAAATAAAGACCCTAGGTGTTTGGTCATGTAGTGTTTGAAGATATGTTCCCTGGACCTTCCCTCTTTCCACTAACATTTACAAATAAATAAATAAATAAAATAATCAAGATTATTTAAAGCTTAAGGACTGGTTCTTCTCAGATGACACCAATATTGGGCCATACATGAATATTTCTGGGATTGGTAGTTTCTATTCTTTTTCCTCCCAAACTTAAATATATTTTTTTTTCCTTTCTAATAAACACAACAAGATGAAAGCATTAGCATAGTCAAAGTAAAGTACAAACTCTACTTTTAGGGGGTCAAGCAGAAGGGTTGAAAACCATGCTGTAGGCGTGAAACACGTAGAGCTTTATCACATATGTTAAATAAACAGAATTACTGTTTCTGTAGCATTTCATGGGTTTACAAATGATTTCTCATACTTTATTCTCAATGACGAAATTAAGACTATTATTACTCTTTTTTTAAACTAGAAAACAAGGCCCCAAAGCAGATAAGTGGCCTGTCAATATCCTTAAATGCCCCATAAAGCTCCTCACTCAAGGTCTTCACACATGCTGTTTTCCCCACCTGGAATTTGCTCCCGTTCTCTGATCTCCTAGGACTGTTCCTCTTTGCATAATTACTGCCTTCCTAGCCTTTTTATTTATATGTAAACACCAGAGCCTCAGAAAGTCATCGTTTCCTATGTACTCCTACAATTTTACATCATCCATTTTACATGTGCATACAATAGTTTTACTTTTATGCGTAATTATGCCATATCATTACATCATTATTTGAATATGTATTCTCCTTTCAATTATAAGCTTCATGGGTTACAGAATTCTCTTATTATCTGCTGTAGCCAAGGGCCCAAATTAGTGTTCTGAACATAATAGATGATCAAAAAGAATTTGCTGCATAAACAAGAGCAACTTATAATCACGTAATATTAGTCTTTTTGATCTATAGATGAATGAATAGAACTTTGATTTCTTTTTTTCATTCAGTTCCTAAGAGAATCAGAATGCTGGAGTATGCTAGTATCAGTTCTTTACCTGGCTATCATTTTAAAAAGATAATTAATTCACTATACAATTTGGAAAAGCATTTTCTCATATATTATCTAATTTTAAAACCCTAAAACACCAAGAAGGATACAGTAATGTAACTATTACTGACAGTTTTTTAGAAAAGAAAACTGATTGTAAGAACTTCAGAATACTTGTGTTTGTGGTGTGTGTGTGTGTGTGTGTGTGTGTGTGTGTGTGTGTGTGAGAGAGAGATTGATTATGTTTCCTAGAGCAAGGTCACAAATCTGACAATCAAAATCTTCATCTTTTTTTATAGTTCAAACTTCTCTTTTTATGAGTAATTAAGATTTAACTGAACATGAATATTTATCATGCTAAAATAATGTTTTAATGAAATTTCTATTTTGATCATGGTATGAGGTTAATTTGCTTTGTTCCAAGGCCCTGGAAAAGCTGGCAGAAGTTCACCAACTGGTTAGGGCAGAATCTACTAGTTCTTGCTCAATTCCCATTCTCTGCTACTCTCTCAATAATGCAACCATCATGTTGGCCGTTCACATGGACACCCAAAACAATGATTATATTTTTGTTCTACTTTATATATGGTAATCTAAATACGTTATAATGAAATGAAATTGAAGTGGAATGTGTAAGTTCTAGAAAGTGCCTCAAAATGAGTGTACATTTCTTTTCTCTTTCCAATTCTTGTGGGTGAAGCTTGAGCAGCTGTACTGAACCATAGGGCAAGAAGACATATTGAAGATGAAATGACCACAAGTAGGTAGAAACCTAGGTCCTTAATATCCATGGATCCATCTTACCAGTCAGAGACTCTACTTTCCTCCTTCATTTTTTTTTTTTTTAAACCTAGACTTTTTTTGAAATAAGCTTTAATTGTGTTTGGCCTCTTTGTTTGTTTTGTTTACTTGCAGCTGCATCTAAATCTAATGTTAAAATAGTTAATCGTGAAATAAAAACCAGAGTATCCCCCCAAAAAAGTATGAAGAAAGGCTCATGGATGAGAATTGAATAGTAATATCAGAAAACCATGCTAAGGATCTTGGACTCTTACAATAATTCTCTGTCATAAATAGACTCTAACCTGCAATTAAAATTAGAGTTCTGTCTTCTACAATGGTAGAGGATTGTAGTGAGATTGTCGAAATATCCTTCTGATCCTGACATATGGCTCTCTTACATTGTTCAGCCCAAAGAAGGATGTCTTTATTCTTTCTTGAAGTGCAGACGTTCTGCAATTGTGCTTACCTGCTAGAAGCTGACATGAGAGTTAATTGTTATTTATATTTGATAGCAGTCCAAAAATCAATCTGATCTCACTGCCTTTGCTCTTGAGTGGCTATAGAAAATGTGGCACACAGGAAAAGTCTAATTTAAGAAATGCACCTGTCAGAATATTGAGCACCTTGCCCTAAGGATATCATCAACCCTAGAGATTTAGTCTCCTGATGTAATATGTCTAACTTGTCTCATTCACTGACTATGTTGACATGTAATGTATCGCAGAAGAATAGAAAGTAAAAAAAGTTGCAGAAATTTTTTATGACTTATTGACAGTATATTCAGTGCTGTAAAAAACCAGGAAGAAAGGTCTTTTCAACTGGGACTGAGGACTTCAATCATGAAAGAAAAGAATATGTTTAGAACATTGTGCTCTTTTTGAAACTGATTATCCAACGATGTGCATAAGATTTCCTTCCTGGGGAAAGAAATACTCTCTAGGGAACTTCACATAAAGAGAAAATGGTCCTTCATATGGCAGAAACATGCCAGGCTGCTTGATTGTCATAATAAAACATCTTTTTTTCCTTGTTGTCCATGTATCTGAGAGCCAAAACATATATAGCAAGTGGCTGGAATTGACTTTAAGATGCTAGACATAGGATGATCTGCTAAAATATGAAATACTATGTTAAAAAAAGAAGAAGAAGAAGAAGTAGAAGAAGCAAATATTCATGGAGAGGAGAATGGTTCCTGTTGACTGAACTTTTACTGAAGTTCTAGTTAACATGCTGGACTTTTGCTTCTTAGTCTACTTATCCCCCTGAATAAGAACTCTATTTCAGTGCTTGGTAATCACTTACAAGCTCCTGTGAAAGACAAAAGGAAAAGTAAATCATCTTTCAGTTGCTCCTGTGCCACAAAATACCCGACTCTTCTATACTAAGTTAAATGAAGGAATTCTTAGTTTCCCTTACCTATGACCTTGAACTTGGCTATGAATGCCCCTTTTCAAATATGGCTCTTGAATATGAGTCTGATTTTCTTTTAAATGTTTTTATGACATTGAGTTTTTCCAACCTCAGTAATAAATTTCAATTCACTGACTCAAATTTCAATTGTTCCAATTTCAATTCAGTAGTGCCACCTGGAATATCTGGTATTCAAGCATTACTTTAAATATTTCTAGTACTGGCAACTTCTGGAATTGTAATTGGCTGCTGTTAACTTTTAAAACTTCACTTGATGCTCCTAAGATAATCATCCATTATCCCCACATCATAGTGCCAACTGACATCAAGTGTGCAATTGCTTCACAAGTCATATACCATCATATCAAAATCTAGAGACAGCCGCAGTGCACAGCAGCTAACAATAGGGCCATTATAGCAACTGAGGGTTGAGAGAGTCTAAGACATAAAAGTAGAGATGTAGACTTTCCAAAGGTCAGAAATAAGGAAAGAATCAAAAACGAGAACTCTAGAAATAGCCTAAGAGAAGTTGAGGATAAAACATAGTAAGTAGTAGAAGCTATTAGATTAGAAAGCAATGTAGTTTGTCAAAAGCCAAGTAAACTATAGAAAAGAATAAAGAGAAAAGCACTGGCAACAATATGACTTTAAAAAGTCAAGTTCTGCCTTTGCCAGGACTCTTACACAGATTCTAGATCACTGATGCCAAATTCAGAGCTCCAAGTGGAAGTAGTTCAATTCTACTAGGGAGGTGGTAAATTCATTAATAGGATTTGGGAGGGTAATATGGGTGTAGAGCTAAAGTCAAATACTGAGAAAAAGACTTGCAGATTTCCTTTTGATGAGACTCTATTCAGATGCTACTAAGTACTAGCACTATTCTGGGCATAGAAACATCAAAGTTAGTTAAGAAACAGGTTCTAAAATAAAGGAGCTAGTAGTCTAATGAGGGTAATTTATTATTAGCAAGAGGTTTTTTTAAAATCAAATTTTTGATTTAGGAACATTCCTAAGAAGATATTGGGGATATATTTGTAATACATCTCAGTGGAGAATGCAATAATAATACTAGTGGCAAGAACCAATAAGGCTTTAAATTCAGGCATGGCACATTAGTGTGTGTATGCTTGCGTGCGATATTGAGCATTAGAGAAAGAGAGAGAGAGAGAGAGACAGACAGACAGACAGAGAAATCTGAAAACCATTATCGGATTAAATTGAAGATAGAAGGAAAAAAGGAGAAATACATCATGCTTCTGGTATCTAAAAATGGCTGAGAATATTACCTAAATAAGGGCAAAAAAAGAGGGAGACTTTCTTTTAGGTCAGACTAGGAAGGGAGCGGTTCTGAGAAGCTGAAGTTTAAAATTACTCAATTACTTGCCATCTTTATGTATTTTTCAGGAAGAAACACACGTCAATCATGTTTGGTCAATTTGGTTAGCACAACTCAGGCTGAAAAAAAAAATCCCTCCATTTGTTGTCTTTAATTAACATAAGGAAATAAATTCATGTATGAATTTTTCTTTGTTGGCCTTACAAAGATAGAGCTCAAAAAAATACCAAGGGGGGGGGGCGGGAAACAGTATGTTACTTATTTATAGGCAGAATAATCTGATAATGATAAAAATAAAATTAAAAAAAAAACTGTAAAGAGAGAAGTAACTTCTCATTATTACAAGAGTAGTTTGTGATCACATTCTGTGTATGTGGGATAAAATGCTATTAAAAAATATTGGTTAATTTATTTGGGTCATTTAAGAGTCCATTGCCTTAACTGTATTTGACTGTGTCTCCAAGAATCAGTGTTAGAGCTGAAGTAGAGAGTTAGCATCAGAAAGAACTGGGTTTAAATCTGGCATCTTCCACCTACTAACAAAGTAGTATTTGTGATATTATTCAATTTCAATGCGATCTAATTTTCTCATTTAGAAAACTAATGGGCACAGAACTTGTAGAGCTATACTGCATTCTATGTATTCATCACTATTCTAAACTTTTAAAACATATACAATCATAACAACAGCCTTTTGAGATAGGGACTCTTACTATCTTCATTTTATTTTTTATTTTATTTTTGTTTATTTATTTTTTTTAGGCGAGGCAATCCTTGATTGACCTCACAGATTGCAAGAACCTTGGCAGTCTATAATCCCTTTTTTATTTTTTTTAAATGCCTACAGCACCTGGTCTTCCTAAGTGGTCTCCCATCTAAGTACTAATCAGGCCCGACCCTGCTTAGCTTCCAAGACCAGACAGGATCAGACTTGTTCAACTATCCCCATTTTAAAGATAAGAAAATTGAGATAACAAGGAACTACTAGCCAAAGTCACAGTTATTAATTAGCGGGGTTAGAAAACTAACCCCAGTGATAGATTCTCTCAGAATGCAAAGTCTTTTCCCTCTGCTGAACAGAGTGTACTTCTCAAAGGTAGGGAAAATTTATTATGCTTTGATTGCTTTTTTACATCACTCAGATCAGATACATTTTTAAAGAGTAAATAGGAATGATGACTGGTAGAGAAATAAATAAGATTTACAACAAATTAGATTAGTCTATTACTAGTCCTTGTCTGGTACAGAGTCTGAATACAAAAAAATAATATGAGCGACAGGCAAGATGGTGAACTAAGAAGTTCTCCGTTCACATCCCTTCACAAAAACAATAATGTGGCCCCCATTCGTGGTCAAAAGTGCCTTGTGGGAAGTTCTTATTTTTCAAAATATTGAAAATATTGACAAACAGGAATACTATACCCAGCAAAGCTGCCCTTCAGAAATAAAGAGATAAAATGTTTCCAGACAAACAAAAGCTGAGTATTCATCACTACTAGACCTGCCTTATAAGAAATGCTAAAGAAACTCTTCAAGTCGAAACAAAAGTACACTAAATAACAGCATGAAAATATATGTAAGTATAAAACTCAAAGGGAAAAATAAATATATAGTAAAATTCAAAGTACTCTGTACTGTAATGGTGGTACATAAATCACTTTTAACTCTAGTATAACATTTAAGAGAAAAGAGTATTAAAATAACCATAACTATAATAATCTATTAATAGATATACAATATAAAATATGTAAAATGTGACATCAGTAGCATAAGAGATAGGGGAAAAGTAAATGAGAGGTTTATTCATGCAATTGAAATTGTTATTACCTTAAAATAGTCTATTTTAATCCAAGTATCAGATTTTTTATGTAAGCTTCATGCTAGTCACATGCACAAAAAAATCTGCAGTAGAAACACACACACACAAAAAGGAAACAAAGCATAATGTAACAAATAAATCAAAAGGAACATAAGAGAGAAAGAAACAAAGGAATTGTAAAACAGTAAGAAAACAATTAATAAAATGGCAATAGTAAGTCGTTACCTACCAATAATTTAATTCAATGTAAATAGATTAGATTCTCCAATCAAAAGGTACAGACTGTCTGAAGAGATGAAAAACAATAAATCGCAATATGGTGCTTATAAGAGACTTTAGTGTAAAGGACACACATAGGCTGAAAGTAAAGGGAGAGAAAACCCACTAACTTTATACCTTGAGGAACTAGCAAAAGAACAACAAATTAAGCCCAAAGTTAGCAGAAGGAAGGCATAATAAAAAATAGAGCAAAATAAATGAAATAGAGAATATAAAGACTAAAAGATCAATAAAAATAATGTCTTTTGAAAAATAAACAGTATAGACAATTCTTTACTTACAGAAACCAAAAATAAGAGAGAGAGCAAGCACTCAGAAACAACTATAAATGAAGGTATTACAACGGATACCACAGAAATTCAAAGAATCATAAGAGACTGCTACAAATAATTATATGCCAAGTACATAACCTAAAAAAAAAGAAAAAGAAACAGGATAAATTCTTAGAAACTTGCAATTTACTAAGATTGAATCATAAAAAATTAGGAAATCAGAACAGACCAATTACTAGTAAGGAAATTATATTGGTAATCAAAACCCTCTCAACAAAAACAAAAAGCCCAGGAGCAGATGGCTTCATGGGTGAATTTTGCCAAACATTTAAAGAAGAATTAATGCCAATTCTTCTCAAACTCTTCCAAAAAGCTGAAGAGGAGGGAACACTTCCAAACTGATTTACAAAGCCATCATTATCCTAAAGCCAAAGCCAGAGGACTCCTCAAAAACAAAAATTACGGGCCAATATCTCTGATGAATGGAAAAGCAGAGACTCTCAACAAATCCTCACAAACAGAATTCAACAGCATATCAAAAGGATCATACACTATTGTCAACTGAGATTTACCCCTGAAATGCAAGGATGGTTTCTGTATACCCAAATCAAATAAAGTGATATACCACATAAATAAAAGGATAAAAATCATATGATTATCTCAGTAGATGCAGAAAAACATTTTATAAACTATAGCATCCTTTTATGATAAAAAAAAAACTCAGCAAATTATGTATAGAAGGAATGTACCCCAATCAGTAAAGGTATGTATAACAAGCCCACACATCACACACAATAGTGAAAAACCGAAAGCTTTTCCTTTAAGAGCAGAAAAAAGTACCATGATACTGCCACTTATCACTTCCATTTGATATAATACAAAAAGTTCTAAGATTAATTAAGCAAGAAAAATAAATAAAAGACATTTAAATAGGAAGAAAATTTTTCTATTTGCAGATAAGATAATTTTATATATAAAACCCCTTAAGACTCCCTTCAAAAACTGTTAGAATAAATTAATTTAGTAAAGTTGCAAGATATAAAATACCCTTATAAAAATTATTTGCATTTTTATAACAACAAACTATCCTCTCCAAAAAGTTAATTAATTCAGAAAATAATCTTATTTAAATAGCATTGAAAAATAAAATAAAATAGGAATAAATTTAAACAAGGAGGTGAAAGATTTGAACACTGAAAATTAAAAGATATTGATGAAGGAAATTGAAGAAAATACAAATAAATGGAAAGATATCCTGTGTTCATGTAGAGAATCAACTAAAAATTATGGTCTTTGAGTGATTATGACATGTCGATGTAGGTTTATCAATCGTAATAAACGTACCTCTCTACTGGAGGATATTGATAATGGAATAGGCTATGTGTACATGGGGACAGGGGATGTTTGGGAAATCTGTACCTTCCCATCACTTTTGCTGTCAGCCTAAAATTGCTCTAAAAAATGGTCTCAATTTTTAAAAAATGGACAAAATTCCTGAATAGACATTTTCCCAAAGAAGGCATACAAAAAGCCTTCTTTTCACAATAAATATGTGAAAATATGCTCAACATCACTTATTTGAGAAAAACTCAAATCCATACCACAATGAGATATCACTTCAAATCTGTTAGGATGATGGCTATAAAAAAGACAAGCGATAACAATCAATTCGCAGGAGTACGAAAAGATGAATGTCCTTGTACGTTGTTGGTGGGAAGATAAATTAATATAGCTATTATGGAAAGCAATATGGAATTTACTCAAGAAATTAAAAGTAGAACTACCATTTGATCCAGTAATCCCACTTATGGGTAAATATCCAAAGGAATTGAAATCAGTATCTCGAAAGACGTCTGCACTTTCATTCTCACTGGTGCATTATTCACAAGAGCCAAGATAGAGAAACAGCCTAAGAGTCCACCAGTGGATGATTGGAGAAAGAGAATGTGGTATATGTGACACAATGGAATTTTATTCAGTCATAAAAAAGACGAAAATCCTGCTATTAGAATAACATGGATGAACCTGGGGGCCATTATGTTAAGTGAAATAAACCGGGCACAAAAAGACAAGTTCTGTATGATCTCATTTATATGTGGAAACTAAAAAAAAAAGACACATTCATAGAAGCAGAATGTAATATTGGTGTCCGGGTGCTGAGGGGTGGAGGAAATGGGGAAATGTTTTTTGAAGTGTGCAAAATTTCAGTTATAAAATTAATAAGTTCTTGAGATCTAATATACAGCATGGTGATTATATTTAATAACACTGTACTCTATACCTGAAATTTGTTAAGGGGTAGATTATGTGTTTTAATCACTCCTAAAAAATTATAACTATGTGAGGGGATGAATGTTGATGATTCACTTGATTGGGGTACTCATTTCACAATGTACATGTGTCTAAATCATCACATTGTATACCTTAATACAGGGGTCCCCAACTCCTGAGCTGCAGACTGGTACCGATTTATGGCCTGTTAGGAACCAGGCCATACAGCAGGAGGTGAGCGGCGGGCCAGGGAGCGAAGCTTCATCTGTGTTTGCAGCTGCTCCCCAGCGCTAGCATCACCGCCTCAGCTCCACCTCAGATCATCAGGCATTAGATTCTCATAGGAGCACTGGTCACTGTGCCAAAAAAGGTTGGGGACTATTGCCTTAAAATATACACAATTTTTATTTGTCAATTATAACTTAATAAAACTAGAAACAAGAAATAGAAAGAGTATGAATCAAGAGTTTATCCCTGAGAACTGAAAGAAATAGTGAGAGCCAGTGAGTCAGTATGAGAGAAATAAAGATGATTTCTAATAATCCAACAACAGCTTAGACTTACCCTAAAGCCTGAGAGATTAATGTCATTGTATTAATATCAGGTTGGTAATCAAAATATCCACATAGCAAGAAGCAAGAAATGTACCTTTATACAAAATGCCTTTCTACTGACATATAGAAGATAATTCTGGCAGGATTTGTTTTATTGTGTTTTACTATAAGAACATAAAATGAAAACTTTGATATTAAAATATAAATAATAGAAGCCTATTTAGGGCTATAAAAGTAATAAAAAGCCATCCAATTTAAAGATGAAAATAAGAATGATGATCCCTACTTCGTCCCATTAATGACGGCTCCTCAAAGGGAAAAATTCCTGTTTTTTGTAGCTTAACACAATAGAAGAGGATTTCTCATTCATATGAGGTCTAAGTATTACTAATCAGTGAGCAGTTGTCTTCCAATACATAACTCATGTTTCTTGACTCCTGTTACCTAGTAGTTCAGCCATTTCCCAGGGTCTTCAGTTTAATGATGGGTCCTCTGCAAGTGGAAAGAGCAAAGTGAGAAGACACATCTCCTTCCACTGGTGATAGTTTCACTTCCTACCCTAACACAGATTGGATGAGGAGCACTGGTTTTTGTTGTATATCTGCATAGTTTCTGAAGGCTGAGATCATATTGCAAATTTTATTACCAGTGTGTCATAAGATACTTACTCTTCTGAAGTTGTGCCAAAATGAACCATAGTAATCATGTCTTTTCCAGAATAGAGCAGTAATGTTTTTTTAAGTAATACTATGTACCTAATACTGTACTCAACACTGTGAGAAATACAGAATACTAAAGATATGGACACTTAACTTGTAATATTGCCTTATTCTCAATAAGTAAAAAGGTAATAACTAGACCAGTATAAATGCAAATAATTCCAAATTCTGTGATCAAGGCAAAAATCCCGCAAGTAAATTACTAAGAAGTCACCTTGCAGAACATGAAGCATAAATAGAATGTAGATATGCAGAGAAGAACCAATAAATTACAATATACAGGGGATAGAGGAAAATCATGAATCATAGTTTTGCACTTTCAAAAATCACCATTGTTAATCATAATTCAAATCTTTACGAGGTTTTCATATATGACACTTTTTATTAATGACAGAAGGCTTTTAGCCAATTGGTGATAAAGAACATTTTACTAGGGCATAATATTTATTTTAACTGCTTTTCATGTTTTGTATCCATTTGGTTTAACATTTAGAAAGAACTTGATGATATCGGAAAAAAACCATAGCGCAAATCACAACTGTCAGCTCCTATAGTTTGAGGCTTTATCTGACTAAGATGAATTACTTCATCATTGAATAAATCATTACTAATCATAATTTGTATATGTTCTTGGACTGTGCAGTTGAGACCGGCAGTACTACAGCCTGCCCTGAACTAATTGCTATAAATGTGCCAGATGTTATAAAAATCTGGACACATTTGTGATAAAGCCGAATGGTGCAAATTTGGTATAAAGCTAGAAGTGCATGATTTAAGGGTGTAATCTATATTTCTGACATTATAGGTCAAAGAAATATAGTAAGTATAGAGAGGCTTTATTAATATTGTAAAAGGTTATTTCCCTCTGCACTAAAACCATTTTTTTTTCTTTTATATCTTGATCCTAATAGATCTGGGCTTGCCTATAAATTTCTATGCTCCCACAAAGGGCATCCGTCTGTAGAAAAATAAGAAACCAAGGTTTATATTAGAACACTTCTTTTTATTTCAGATATTAACAGACACCTCTGCTCTGTTATACACAAAAATGCATAATAAAATAGAATGTTTCTATTCTTTAAGAGTCTTAAGACTATTAGGACAAAAATAATGTTATGAAGTAGAAAGCAAAAAAAAAACAGAAAAACAAAAAACTCGTTGGCACTTTCTGATTCATTTAGAACTAAGCTGCATATTCCTATACTAAATAATAAGCAAACATTACTTAGAGGTTATGGTATCAATATTTCCATTTTCAATACATTGTTATGGTAATAAAGCTTTTTAGTCAAGGAAAATATAAAGCCATAAAACTTAATGCTCTATTTGAGGAGCAATTACAGCAAATTATAAGCAACTGGGTTGTACAAAACTGCTATGAATAAATTTTAAAGTATGATAATGTACTGTAAGCATTTATATAGTTGATAAACTACCCATTTATTTTAAGTGTCAGTCTTTCGAAAGATAATTACCAAAAAAAGCTGGATTACTGAAATAATTATCATGTTGATTACTTAGAAGGGTAGACTTCAAATAAATTTCAGATTAAGAATTTGTGATAGAGTTCTGGTATATAAAATATCACATTTTCTGTTCCATCTCATTTAATCCAACAGAGAATTTGTGGCATGCTTCCTAGTAATGTGTGTGTGCACGCATAGGTACTTTTAATTATTCTGGAAGACAATTGTGTATTTACTATTCACTATCTTTGACTAAATATTGCAGACATTTTAAAGAACTTTAAGCATTTTACTCATAATATTTTAGAAATTAAAATCAATATGCTTTGAAACTTACTAAATGACTGGACTCCAGCACATATAAACTACCAAATACAGTTTATAAAATTACCTCAATGAATTTTTTCCTGTTTATCAAACAATAAAGTACTTAAATCAACATGTAACCAAACATATATCTGTATTTTACATGAATTAGTTTTACACCATAAATAATTATTGATGTTATGTTTTTATTAAAACCATTTCCTAAACCTTTGAAACATCAGTTTGGTAATTTGAGAAATAGTTATGTTTAATTGTCACTTAATTATTATCTTGTTATTTTTGATGAACCTATTAATTTTAATAAACCAATTCACTTGGCTATCATTGCAACTTTTAATTATATACTATATATTTATAATCTATATGGTATCTAATATGTTTATTTCCCCATTAGTCTTTTTTAAAAGATATTTTCTCTTCTCTATTCATAAAGATTATTTTGGAGGATTTACAATTAATCATGAGATATTTTGGCTAGTTATTGGTTTGTTTAATAATCTTTCAGCACAGCTATATTAAAATCTTAACACAGTCTATTTTTAAAATATTAAAATATACTTAAATGTACATTGAACCATTCTAAAACTGTAGAATATCCTATAGGGTCTTTGGTATTCGGAATACATTTTTGTCGATGGCATGTATATATGAATGCAATGCAAGAATATACCATACATATATAATTAAATGCCTGCCTTACCCATTTGATACCAGCTTCTCTGAGATATGCCATGCCCACAGAAATTGTTAAAAGGGAGGCCTAAATTCAAATACTTTTTATATTTGACCCACTGACAAACACTGATTGGCTCCAGGAATCAGTAGAGAGTTATGTTATTAAGAAATAATACAGAAAAAAATTCTGTTTTAACAATAAAATGATGATAGTTTACTTTCCATTAAAGCTTTTGAAATCATTATTTTCTAATACTGTGGAAAGTATGTGGAATTGCCTCATGAGATATACAGTAAGATTATGATTCTTAATAAAAGCTTCTTACATTGGCCTCTTTCCTATTATTCTGTTTAGGTAGAGTATATGACTGAAGAGTCATCAAATTAAATAAAACTGAACCAAAACCCAAACAAAACTAACATCCAATGGCCTATTCTGTCTATAGAAAAAGGAATCTCTCTGGGTTCTTGTTTTGTACCACGTTTTCTAAATTCTCCCTGTACACATGCCCTTACTCGCATCCTAAGGCAACTGTGTACAGATTTTATTGGGTAGAAACCAGGGTCTTAACTGTCCGTGTTTACGAGTATGCCAGGTTACATATTTCCAGTTTGTAGGGTTAAAAGATTTCCCACATGGGTATCATGTTATAGTCTCTTTTCCTTTTCCAGGCAGAGTGATACAGATGGTCGATGTGTTTCCCTACATGAGAAGAGACCAAGCCATATGGGGCGCTTCAGCCTAAATGTCTTCTGTAAAATGGGGACAATTAATCACCAAGTGGTGTATGAGAAAGATTGTATAGAAATAAAAAAGTAAATTAAGTACTTACCAAGTATAGATAAGTATTCAATTAATGTTTACTAATATAGTAAATATTAGTGGTAGCTCTTGTCATTTTTATATTTTATTGTTTTATTTTGATACATCATAACATCTGGGTTAATAAAACACAACTGAGACTCAAATACTCAAATGCATTTAGTTAGCAAAATCTGAGTCAAGCTATGTCATAATCTACTTCTTCCAAGTGACTTTGAGATATATATATATATATATATATATATATATATATATATATACACACACACATATATATATATATATACACACATACACACATATATATATATACATATATATAATTATTTGGGTTCTCAAATCATTTTTAAGCTCTTAGAATTTAGATTTTTAACTTCTGGTAGAACAACAAATGAACCTTTGCTCACACTTGATGTTACTTCCTTAAAGCTGATCAAAGCCTATCACTCCATTATGTGTTTTACCTACCGAGCTAGAGTTTGCTTAAATTTTTTCTTGCTCTATCTCTGTGGACACAGGGGTGATTAGAAGTTTGTACACATTCTCCATTATCTGCTTCAAGATATCTAAATATTGAAGACTTGTTTCTTCCATTTTAAGTAATTATTTAATTTTCTGTTGCCTAGTGATAGAAATGGCAGAGAAATAAAGATAGCGAACCTGAAATGTGCTAAGATAGTCAAAACTGCTGCTAACACAGCAAGCCCAGTTTTCTATTAATCTAGCATCTTGATACTACAGAACTGATTAGTTATCATCAGTTCTGAAGAGACATGCATTTAAATCTTAAAGATCACAATGGAAGAATGTACACTATTTTGATGTCATTATTTATATTTCACTTCTAGTCCTACTTTTAATTCTCATTTATAATGGGACTAGATTATAATGGCTAAGGTTAATGAGACAATTAACTTTATACACGATACCAATCACAAAGAGTGTTTTAGTGTAATTAACCATGGTGACTTCTAGCCGAGTTCTTTGTATTCATAAATATATTTTTCAGGAGTTCTCAAGGCTTAAGGGAATTATTTTGAAAGTTTCAAAAGCATATCAAGAACCAGATGTAGAAATATTTAATTAAGTTTTGTTATAGGAGACAAAATGAGTATGAATCATGTGAAATGCAAGTTTGTGGTAGTTAGCAGTATATCAGTTTCCAAATAGAGAGATACAGGCATTCACGTGAGAGCTTTTAGTGTGTTTCTAGAACCTCCCATTTGACCTTTTCTTAAGTCTGTTTTTCAAAAGGGCTTGTTTTCTGACTGATGTATTCAAAATGCTCCTTTTCTGCTGACTGGGCCCAATTTTGTTGTTTTATGGGAATGCAGCTTGAGAAATTTGCAAAGACATGACCAGTAGCTCATGTACAAAAATGGATTTCAGAAAAGAGTTGTGATGTTTCTTGTGTTTTCTCTCCTCACAGTGAAGCTTGTCAACACCTCATGCAAATGCATTTCATAATTTTACAGACTCAAACCTTTAAAGGCATACACACTTTCAGAATTTCATTTGCTTTGGTGGGACTTCCCTCTCTTACATATTCTTGAGACTTTAAGTAACTTTCAGGTGCTCAAAAAGAATGAGTCACTTTGACAAAGTAATTGGACATTGAGATGAGGCAAAAAAAAAAAACCCAAAACCAAAAAACCCTGCTAGTTGATAAAACAAGTTATTTTTTTTATCTTTAAACACATCTCTAGAAGTTCTTATTCCTATTATGTTCTCTGCCAGTGTTGAATGAAGCAGTAATTAATTTGCTTTCCCACTATTGTATAAAATTCTCTATTTCATTTAAATTTTTGAGAATTTCAAAGATTCTTTTTTTTTTCTAGAATGACATAATGACATATCTCTGTACACTGTGTCCTAATTAGTTTATCTTCTGACATAGTTTTAATTAGCTTTATATATCTGGCTGACTTTTCTTCATTGACAATTGCTGCTACACTTCAAACAAAATGGTGATTTTTATGTTACAGCATCATTTACTTTTTGAAATCCCCTTGTATTTAGCAGAAAAAAAGTGTTTTTCTTTTCACTATCAGGAGGCAGAACTTACAGTAAAACGAACAATGGATTTCTCCCCTGATCAGCTCCCTTTTGACATCTGAGCCCTGGATAGCAGTCCAAAAGTGTCTGGGTACAGAGGCAATCATCCAGCAAAGCAACCTCATTGCATTCTCCATCAGAAACAGGAATTCTGCTAGCTGAAGTTATATATGATATATGGCCCAGGGGAGCTGAGCTGCTTTGTGAGCGTGTGTGTGTGTGTGTGTGTGTGTGTGTGTGTGCGGCGCGCGCAGGCAGCAACGCGCGCACCAGTATATAGCCCTGTAAAGGTTTTCTTACATTATTTTATATGACTTCTCTACTGTAGTTTTCATGTTCTTCGAAATTGGAAACACACTTCTCATTCTATACAGCAATTATTGAGTTTCCCTCATGGTTTAGCAAATAGGGATTGTCTGTAAGGTAGGGAACATTAAATATATCCACTGCGTCATTCCAAAATTACCTGAAAGATGTAAAGTAGGAGTTTGGGATTTAAAATCTTTTGTAGAATACCTTTTCCTAGCTTTATCCAGTTAGTAAGTTACAATTTGAATCAGTTATTGAAAATCAGCATATAATTTCTAGCTCCCACTCCTGCTTTTTAAGTACAGAATGGTTATAGGAAAAAATATTAGAATCGGGACTATCTAGTCTGTTTCATCTGTAACTGGAAAAACTATACTCACTTTGAAAAGTGTAACTGCTATATTAAAAAATAAAACTCTGAGAACCAGTTTCTATGTCTCCTTTCAATTTCTTAATTTGGATTCCAAATCCTTGATTTGAGGCAAATGAAGGGACATACTAAGCACATCTTAGAAATTCTGAAACTCCAGTTATTCAAAATAAGATTTTATATATATATCATGAGGAAAGGATGCCATGGTATTAAACAATAGTAATAGCCCAGATACCAAAAAATTAGAGATAATATTATGTTTCAGAAAAATATATGTGTATGTCATCACAAAAAGTTATTAAATAAAAAGAACCAATGCTTAAAAAAAAATAGGTCCTGGCAAAAGAACCTTGGCTCTTCTGACATGCCTTTTAGTAACTGTGTAATCACAGGAAAATTATTTAATCTCTCTAAGCCTCAATTGTATCATTGAAGCAATAGGTATAATTATAGCACCTACCTAAAGAGGGCTATAAGGATTAAATATGTTAAAGCATACAAAGAATATAGCATAATGTCTTAACAAAATTTTATCCTATAGTTATCGACATCATCATCACTATTATTGCATTCAGATTTGGCTAAAGTTGGATTAGCATAGGATTTTGTCGAGCTGATTATGTTTCTTTTGTGTGAATTATACTTTTTGTCCATAGTGTTATCAGGAGTTACTTTTTGACTTTTACTGCAGTGGGGACTTATTACAAATTTCTTGATTACTTTGATTGATTCAAGACCAAGACACATAGAAGTGTTCCTATAAGTGTTACAGCTATTGAACAATGCCAATCAGTCATCTTTCTCATATCATCTTAAATCTTAAAATTAAAAAAAGTGAACTTTTTCTTTCAGGGCTCTGTGAAATTCACATAACATCTCAAAAGCTAAGAAGACTTTGCCTTCCCACACCCCGCTCCATTTCAAACATAAAATTAATGACTTTGCAGCCAAATTGATAAGATCTGTGTCATTTAATGTCTCAGATGAAATAAGAGGGGCAAGAGCAGTTGTAGATTCTTAGCTGTTAAGAGGCTCCTAGGTGGCTAAGCTCTTAATACACTGCTTTACCTTGTCAAGAATTTTAATACCTCCTGCTGGAATACTGATATGCCTCAAGGTAGATTTCACTTGTTCTCACATAATCAAAAGCATCTGGTACCTTAATGTGTGTATGAGAGACTGGTACCCAGGCATTGCCCCCTGTGAAAATGTCCTCCAAAGTCTGATTATTCTAAATCCCTGATAATGATGTGATTGTCCCCAGCCTGGTGCTGAAGGCAGACTTCTCCAAGGTCAGTCAGCGGTGCATCTTATTTCTCATGTGTTTACCACTTACTGTTGCTTTTAAGCATGGACCAATTATAGCTACCTGGAATGCTGGTGTCTTTCTGAGGTTACCTAATAGAGGCTGCTAAATATACCTTTGCAAAGCCAAGGGAAAATGGGTGAATATTACTGTAAGTTTTCTTAAGTAAGGCATCTACTTGAAATCAAATTTTGGGTTGCCTTCACTTTTCTGTTTTAAGGCATCATAATATAGGGAAAATCTAGGTTGAGATAATTAAGAGTTTGGTGAAGAATTAGCTTGAAATAGTAGATAAGGAGGAAAATTAAAAAGAGAATGACCAACTGGAAGAAACCGGGAATGTTTAAAGTTCATATTACAATTAGTAAACGCTAAGCATATAAGCTATCATACACTTTCACATGCATGTCAGACACAAAATATTACATTCTATCTCAGTTCGAATGCAGATTCACAACCCTTCTCAACACAGCCTTCAAGAAAGCACAAACGATTGATCCCCCACTACGCCTCTATCAGTGGTCCCCAATCTTTTTGGCACCAGGGACCAGTGCTCCTATGAGAACCTAATGTCTGATAATCCGAGGGGGAGCTGAGGCGGTGATGCTAGCGCTGGGAGCCGCTGCAAATACAGATGAAGATTCACTGGCTCGCCCGCTGCTCCCCTCCTGCTGTGCGGTCCAGTTCCTAATAGGCCACTGACGGGTAATGTAACAGTCCAAGGCCAGGAGGTTGGGGACCCCTGCTCTAAATAAATTTTATATAGCACCATGATTCTTTATCATGGGGCCATTCCACGAGTCATTGTATTGGGAAAGAAAAGAAATAGAAGCAGTATTGTGCTCGTAGGTAGGTAATCTGAAAATTTAGTCCCATATGATTTCCCTTGGAAAGTCCACCTCGACTTTGTGAAATTCTGACCATGCTCCTTCCCACACAGGGCTGCTGGAGAGATTGGATCAGATAACACACGTGAATGTGCTCTCTAAATCTGGAATGCTGGTGATGCTCCTATAAGCATTAAAATCCACATTTCATAGATTTGGGCTTATTATGCCTTAGGTAGGGCTGTAGAATCTGCATTTTATAGGAGCACTAGGTGATTCCAATGAGCAACTTGAGAAATGCACTGCCTTGACATTTGCCTGCAGGTGTGAAGGTAAACTATGAAGATGATAGACACCATAGTGACAGGATGGGAGTGATAACCATGCCCAAAGTGGAAGACACCTTAATGTGAATTTGGACTAAAGTTCTCTAGAAATAAGTATATACTTCTAATCAAATTAACTTTTAAAAAACTTTACTTGGATAAAAATAAGCTTTCCTTTGAACTTCTTACATTCCTTTGCATAATTCAAATGCCTTTATTGCTTGAGGAGAAGTGCTTGAGCATTCAGAGATGAAAGACAGAAATTCATAGGTAAAATTACTCTAACAAAAGCTATATCAATGCCAGTGGAATATCTGTGCTATTTGCTGCCCCAGTATCCCTGCCACGCCTCCTTTGTAGTTAGCTGAAAATCAGGTGGTAAAGTTGAAACATCTGTATAGAGATCTAGAATGAGATTCAGATTTTTTTTTTTTAACTTGTGTAATATATTGAAGGATGCTATAGGGAACAAAAATTGACTCTGGTCTCATGGATTTATTCCCATTTTCTTACTGCTAGTAGATTATCTCCTTGCAAAATATTTCATCTTTGAAAGTATGAATTTATTCTTCTATAGAAGGGTGACAGTAACTCTTATCTCACAAGATTGTTGAGAGAATTAGTGATGTAAAATATTTGTGTATGTTTATATAATGCCTCACCCTGTCCCTAGCATGAGTGTTTGCTGAATTAATATAAGAACTTTTTTTTTTCAGTTTGTTAATTCCATAAAGTAAGACAAAGAATGTAGGGAGCTAAAGCTCCCCAAATTCAAAAGAGTGCATGGATTGTCTCGGGAGGCCTGCTTGCATAAAAAAGAAAAGGCTGGTTCTGTGGAATTCCAGGAAGAAGAAGATTAAGTATAGCCTAAGGGAGTGTCGAAGGGAGTGTCAAAGGGAGTGTCAATTGTACCTGGATCTTCAGGATGTTACTTTTATTATGTTATTTTGGGATACACAAAGGAACAGATTGTGTTTAAAAGAAGCATAAGAAATAAACGCGGAGAGACAGTTGTGAGATCTGCTCTCCCTCCTGCACCCTGTCTGTCTTCTCTTTTTTCTCAGTCCCCGCTCCCCCATTCAGGTACCCGGTTTGACTTGGTCGGCTGGCTTCCGACAAAAGAAAGAATTTGTAATTATTGCAAAGTGACCCTATCGAGTATGGTAACGGCAAAATGAAGACAGGATATTACGGACATCACTCATTCATAGGGTTATCAGGAGTTGCTGTCAACTCAATGGTATGTAACACACAGCAGTGGAATGGGTTTTGAGAAGGCCAATTTGTTGGACATTGGTGAGAATAATAGCCACTTTTAGGTTTCATATTGGGTGGAGCAGCATTTCTTCCAAAGCACATTGTCTTCGGTGTGCAGAGGCCATGGAAATGTTCAGACCCTCTTTTGCTCATAGAAAATCAAAGCATGGAGGCAAACGGTCATCCAAGAAGCCGCATCATTTAACTTTTCAGAACTAGGGGTACAGAGAGGTGCTTAGAGGCGAGGAAGAAGTAGGAAGTTCTCACAAAGTCCTCTTGTCCCCTTTGGCCATTTATACAGATGTATTTCCACTTTACAGGGCGTGGAGGTGTCAGATTACAATCTAACAATTTCCCGAAACTAAGATTCACTTCTAGAAAACCACCCTTGCCATCAGCATCAGCCTTCAATTTCAAGATGTTATCTGCTATTCTTTCTCTTTTAGATTCCACCTAGGACTGAGGACTGTTTTTCAATCTTGTAAATCTCACTTACACTGAGATTTCAAGAACTATGAGCTCTCCTTAACTGCTCTGACCTGTTCTCTGCAGACTCATATTCAGTGACTCCTCACTTTCCTTCCTGCCTGTTCTCCTTCTGATCTTACCCTGGCCAGACTCTGGCTTGCAGCAACTCTGGCCTGAAAATCAACTTCAGATATATGCAGATCATGCTTACTCTGAACATATTTTATAGGCTGGGTTTATCCTAAGTCTGACACAGGCACCGAAGACCTTGCATTTCTAGATACAAGCCTTTCTCTTCTAAGATTTGGAATGAGCAAGATGAGGGAAATGATGAAACTCCAGGGGGGGGGGGGGGGGAGGCTCATGCAGTTCAAATTTCTTGGGAAGGATTTTGGGAGGCCTCATTGGTGCAAAGGTATATATAGAGAATTACCACCAGGCTGGAGAGGGAACTTTAATCACTAGAGGCTGGCATAGTAACATGAGAGAATGGAATTTCTGTCCTAGGCGATGTTGATGATGATAAGTGAGCTTTCCACTCTATGGACTGACTCTACAGAGGGCACACGAGGCTAAAGTAAACACACACTGGAGCCAGGAGAGAACTTTACTGTCATACATGACTAGGTTCTTTTCACATGCTTTCCTCAGAAATCCCCAGCCCCTCATCTACACACAGACCCAAATTTCTGGTTCTTCCTCAAATCTGGCTTCCCTCACTCCCCATAGCTTTTTTGAACAATGTCTGAGGACTGACATTTTCCTCCAGCTCAATCATTTGTTATAAATCTTCAGAACAAAGGCATTGTGCTTGACAGTCCCCACCCACACATGCGCTTTCAACATCTACTTTTCCTTATCTGAGTGATGCCTAAATTTTCAACATCTTTTAAGGAAATAGCCTCTCAAGTGCAATACAGTGAGTTAATATAAATTTGTTTTAAATACAATGTGTATTAAAAGAAAAAAATGAGGACCCTATAATTCAAGGAAGTAGATAAAGGTGTGATCAAGTTTTAGGGTTTTGTTTTCCATAAACAATGTGGACATCTCAACAATAATTTCTCTACACCTGAGTTGAGAACCTCAGCCTTCATGAAGTCCTCTCCCACTTACCAAATATTTACCATGTCACCTCTGCCTGAGGTCTAACATGAAACTCACAGCATTCATCATCTTGCCCAATCTACTAGGAAAGCCTCTACAAACATCTCCAGCCACAACTTAAACTTCATATTCAGCCACTGAATAATTTACCAAGGACTTAACATAGTGCACACTCTCATGTCTTCTCAGCAATGTTTCACCCACCTTAAATGGGATCCTAAGTATTTTCTACTCAGTACACTTCTATTTAGTGGTATCACATGTTTTGTCATTATTCCTTCTTTGAAACATTTCAATTCCATTCAGATCCCATTAGTCATTAGTTTTTTGTGTGTTTCCACAGCACTTCCCCACTGCCCACAGTTTTATCAACGATCCACCACATTTAATTAATTCTCAACACATCTGTGCTTCCTACCATACTTTAAGCATATGAAGCTCTAGAGAAGTGTATTATACCTTTGTGTATCCCTTGAAACTAGCTCTGTGTTTGTTACAGAACAGATATTCAACTAATTGTTGAATGGAGGTATACATGGGCGAGACACAATCGAGACGGTCTGAGTCACAAGTTTCCATAACACAGAGTGCATTCGGGTCTCTGAGCCGGAGCTTGAAATAGTGTTTGTTTTGACTTGCTTTTTACAGGGAGTCTTTGCATTGCATTTAAGGCCCACTGGCTGCACAGCAGTTTATACGTCAATTTATAGATGCCATGGACCTTCTGAATCCAGAGCCAGCAGCCTGGCTGAAGGTGATCGGGCAGCCTTTTGACAAGGCCAACAGAAGCACCTCAATTTGCAGGATTCTCAGAGAATTTCACTATCAAAAACGATAGTGAAATAATGTGACAGGACACAATAAAAACCCAGAAATTCACGTGGAGGGCTGAATTGCACCATATGGCTTCCAGTTCTGTACCTAGACCCGATAGGGTGCATTAAGAAAGTCATTTAGACGATGTCCTGTTGTGCCCTGTTATAGAGGACATATGCTGTATTACCCCCACATCATAGCAATTATGAATTTCCTTGTGTTAATCTTTGTCTCTCTCAAAGTTTTGTTTTTTTGGCACAAAGGAGGCTTCAGCCGAGATTTCTTGCTAGTCTTCTGTTCTTTCATTACTAGTCACATCTGAAAAACTAAAGTTGAGGTGCTTGACTCAATTATTTCTTATGACAACTACAGTTTTAAAAAGGGGGGAAAGAGCAGTTCTTGAGGATCTAGAGATTTGAAGTCATGAGAGAGCTGATTGTTTCTGGTGAGTATTTACTCACCTCTTGCCATTAGGGAGAGCAGAGCAAATGGAAGGAGGCCCAGAGTATAGTGAATAGAAAGAATTCTAACCACATGTGAATGGATAAATATTATATGCTTAACACTGTTCTAGGTATGGCATATAATTAATCTAAATTCACTCTCACAATGTGTTGAATTAGCATGATTTTTTGCCATGTCACTTATCACTTTCTAATAGAGTAAGTAATTTACTTATCTATTGGACTTGTTATTTATTGCTTGTTTCTCCCACTTGTATGCAAACTATACAAGAGAAGGTTTTTTTTTTTCTCTGAGTTTTGGTCAATAAAGAATTCCATGTTCCTAGGATATTGCCATACAACAGATACTGAATAAATGTTCATTGAATGAATGAATTACATTCACTTTGCAAGGCGAAGAAACTGAGGAACAGAAAGTTTAGATAAACTGCATCCCCGTACAGAGCAAGGTAGCCATAAAATTGGGATTTGAGCCTTTCTATGTGATTGCCATGACTTTCTCTTTATTCTAGCATGTTGCAACCCATGTGCCAAATAGAAAATATCTGTATTTCCTCCTAAGTCGATCACTTATTAGCTCTTTAATCTAGGAGAATTACTTATTGTTTTTGAATCTGCAAAATTGAGAAATACAAATAACAAATATTGTCATATAGATATAAATTAGATATATATATATATATATGAATATAACTATATATACATGCTAATATATACTCTCATTTAGTATTTATAACTCTAAAATGTAGACAGGTTAGGTATCATTATGCATATATATATATATATATGTATATATATATATATATACACACATACATAGATTATGTGTATATATAAAACATAAACAAATCCAAATTAATTAATGAATTAATAGGTATAAAAAATTACTGACTATTGCCATACAGTTAAGGAATCTAAATAGTTTACTGAATGTGAGACTGACTTTTTGTGTCAGCCATCAAATCTCTGTTTCAGGCACATATTAAAAGTGTGGTCTTCAACTTACTATGTAATATCTGAGCCTCAGTTCTTTCTGTGTTAAATAAGGATTATGACATCTCCTTCATAGGGTTGACAGGCTAATCAAATGAGAAAATGTAGGTAAACTGCTTAGCACAGTACCTGAAACACAGCAAATACTCAATGAAATTTATTCCTGTGCATTCTTATTGTTATTTGGTTTATATATAATAACCCTCATTTCAAAACCAATACATGTGAGTAAATTCATGTAGATTTTGGTCTAATTCTACCTCTGGATTTCCATTAACTTATAGTTGCACATTAAGCTTCTGACAGAAGGACAAATCTCTTCTGATACCCTAATTTTGATCAGTTGTTAGATGATTTTCATATTTTTTTCTTTTGATGAGAACTCCAGGCTGTTGGGACATGTTTGGTAAATTTTCGGGCACCAAAATAAAAACCATGTGTGTCTACTAAAGCAATACTCAGAAAATAATGACAAATGATGGGAACAATAGTTAATTTTCAAATATCAAGTGTTCAGCCACACGTTGGAATAAAACTTCAGATATTGTGGTTTATGAACACTTTTTATTGATGTAGTCTATATTTTTCTTTTAAATGAAAATTTAATTTATGTATGTGCATGTGTGTGTATACTTTAAAATATTTTTATATAAACTTTTTGATTTTTTTTTTCTCTTCAATCTAACAGAAGAAATGGTCAGCTTTGAGGGAAAAAAAAAATTACCAGCTCAAGGCAAGTAAAAATGCTGAGAATGGTGAAATGGAGACAATGTTCTGTTAAATGTACTTTCCTCTTTCTTTATTAACCTGAAAAAAAAAGTAATTTATAATAAAAGCTGTATACCTAAATATGTCCCCAAAGTTAAGTTCTTCGTAGGTCTTAAATGTTCTAAAAATGGCCTCTATGTGACATTTTTGCCCCACTTGTCAATTTTTTCTTTATATGGTTTCAGCGGTTTGAGAGTTAGGATACTGCAGCTAGGCACTTTTCAGTAAGTTTGAAGATTTAAACTTCTCGGCCCTTCTATTTTATTTTGTCGTGAGGCAGGTAAGATGTGCCTTGGTCATTCAAATCCAGCAACACACTGAGGAGACTTGTACTCAGAAAGAATACTGTGTACTACTTTCAACATATGTTTACAAAACAACCACGATGTATTGATATTTATAAAACAAACGGAAATACAAATAAGAGAAAGGTTAATATCCTATAAATGGAAACATGGTTTCTGTGACATAGTGACCCATTAGTTACCAGAACTCTTTATCACTGTAGGCAGAGACCCAAATGTTGGCTTCTCCATGGGTAAAATTTTGGCAATTAGTTATTGCTGCAAATGTATAATTGCAGGTGCAACCCAGCTGTTTAGTCAGCAATTTGTGAATGTTTGATGCATAGCACACTAAGTACTTTAGCAATTAGAGACAATTGATATAACGATTAATTAAGGCCCTAAATTAATACAAGAAATGTCATTATATTCAAATATTCAAAGAGTAAATGTTGCTAAAGAAAACTTAAAGGAAACCCTAAGAGGAATCATTTCTAAATTAATACATAGAGAACTTTGTAAACAGGTGACCTATTTTGCAAACTTTATCAATTGGATGATACGTATATTATAAAAATTTTCTGAGTTAGCATCAACATGAAACCTGAAATAAAAGAAATTCTCGATCACCTACAGGAATGTCAGATCAGTCCTTACAACCTTCAGTCAAATATACATTAAGTTCTTCAGTTCCTCACACTTACTCCATCCAACGGCAGGGGATTAACAAGCATTGTTCTCTACTTGTCTAAAGAGGAATGGTTATAAATATACTTTGAGGCTAGAGAAAAGCTTACTTCCCTTCAGGTTGCCTACAAGACTGCTAAACAATGTCCCTTCACTGGGCTTCCTAATTGCTTCGTTTTCACCTGCTTTCACACAGGATTTCTCCTGTCTCTTTCTACCACCGAGTGGTAGGTTTTCAACTATCGCCGAATGTGTTGCCTCCATATTCTGCATAGTGCAGCAGTGGAACGACAGACGTCTCCTTGCACACACCTGATTGCCTCCCATAGCACGGCCTTGCTGCGTTGCTGAGCTAAAACATGTCCTTCCTGCCAGGAGGGAGGCAGGAGAGCACAGAGAAGCACGCGTGTAGAATCACGGTACATCTTCAGAAACATCCTCTTATAATTAAATTTAAAAATTGTCATATATTCCATATCCTGAGCCGTTATTAGGGAAGAAGATACTAGAATCAGAGGGTCTATGATCAGGGATCTCTTTTGAACTCCAAGGATGGATGAAATTGGCTGAGAGTCAATAGAAAATTAAAACAGTGGTGGTGGGCATAATAAAAAATTCACAGAGCAACAGATTGTTTTGTCCCCTCCCCTTCAACTTACTGTTGAGGGAGGAATTCCCACCCTAAAATTATGGGGTGGCTGAACATATGGCACCTGACACTGGATGGATGAGATCAAAAGCAGTTTATTAGTCACATCAACTCACAGCCCAGAGGAGGAGGACACTGCACAATGCAGGGCTGTATGGAGGATGCCGTATGGAGGATGCACTCAGCAATAGAGGGGCTGTGGGAGGCAGCTTTGTAGTTACAAGGGGGTGAGGTGAACCTGGTTCTTGAGAGAGGATGCAGTTCTCTTGTTCAAATAATTCTACAGGCTGGCAGGGAACTGAAGCTCACTGCTCAGGGATAAGTAGGCACTGTGCCTGGTCTCCGAGATAAGAAGGGATGTTTGGCTGGGCGACCTTATTTGAAGGAGCAAAGCTGGTAGTAGGGTTTGTGGTTAGGTCATTTAAAGCTGTCTGGTTTTATCAGATATCAAAGCAGCACATTAAGTTCAAGCGTTCCACCACACAGAATAGCAAACTGTCAGTATTGAAAGAACAATCATAAATTTTCTTTATGGCAAGGGCTATGATGATCAGATGGGCTGGTTGGTGAGAGTGGGCTTTCTTTTTTTTTAACTTCTAGGACTGCCTCTTAAGCCTTGCCATTCTTTTAAAGTAGCTACGTACCACAGGCGAGGCTTCCTTACTGGGCACAGCCATGCTTACTGCATTCTAAGGGGACTGAGCGAACGATGGTAAAACACGCTGTGAGACATTGGTGAGCCTTGCTCAGCTTTGGACGGTTTAATTTAGATTTCCTACCAGATAACAACCTGTTTTTTTGTTTATGTGTTTTATTCCCTTTATTTTTACGATGGCAATAGAGCTTGCGTGGGGCCATTTCATTAACATTAAAATGGCATTTCCATTGACATCGGAACAGCTCAGGCACCTGCATTGACATGGTAATGACTCCTGTGGGGCTGTTACTTTGTCTGTGGAAGTATATCAGACACTTCATTGACATCTGTAACAGCTCTAGTACTTGCAAAGAGATAGCAATAGCTCCTCCAGGGCCGCTGCCAAGGTGGTGTAAGCACACGTGGTGCCTGCACGGACACTGCAGCAGAGCTAGCACTAATACTTTGAGTCAGCCCATGCGACATACACACACATACATACACTTGTACATGAAAAGGTTTCCAAAGAGGAGCTGTGGCTTTCAGCACACTTTTAAATAACACTGATTAAATATATAGTTTATAGAGTCGATTTTAATTGTAACAGACAAATAAGATGACCCCCAAACCCCCGGCCACCATCCCTCCATGTAGGTACCTGAGCTGTTATGATGTCAGTGGGATGGCCCCATACAAGTTCTACTCCTATCACAAGAAATGAAGAAAATAATACACACACACACACACAAACACACACACACACACACACACACACACGCAGGTTGTACTTTGCAAGTACTGGAGATGTTACAGGTGTCAATAGAGTATATTACATCCTTCCAAAGACATAGTAACAGCCCTTCAAGAGTCATTACTGTGCCAATGTAGGGAGTGTGGAGAATGGCAAAAGCTGTCATGGTAGGCAGAATTCTGAGACAGCCCCCAAGATTCCTGTCTCCTGGGGTACACACCCATATATTGCCTACTCCTTGTCGTGCTGCGCCCCCCTTTGAGTGTGGGTCAGATCCGCAAATATAATGAGGTATCAATCTTATAATTAGGTTAACTTATATGTAAACATGGAGGGATTTTTGCAAATGTAATTAAGATCGCAAATAAATTGATTTTGATTATCATGTGTGGGCCTGGCTTAATCAAGTGAAAGTCCTTAAAAGGGCTTTTTGAAGAGATGCACCAAGTTTCACAGGCCTTACTGCAGAAATCCTCCTGCTGACTCTGAAGAAGAGGCCATGCTTTGAGGGGCCAGAGGATCTTGTGGTGAAGAACTCAGAGAAGCTTCTAGGAGCCGAGCATGGTCCTGGATCACAGTCAGCAAGGAAGTAAGAAACTAAAACCTCAGACAGAACTCGGTTCTGACAATAATACACGAGCCTGGGAGAGGACCCCCTAACTCCAGAAAGAAATGTGCCCGGCCAGTCAAGGTCACCTTGATTGCAGCCTTGCGAGACCCTGAGCCTGAAGACCAAGGTAAGTTGTGCCCATTCTTAAGACCTACAGAAACTGGGAGACCATTAATGAATGTTGTTTTAAGTTGATAAGTTTTCGGTAACTTGTTACACAGCAATAGAAAACTAATATAGTTTTAAAGTTTAAACGTTACCTGTAATTTCTTAATATAATTATTTAGCATTTGGAGCATTTTCTCTCAGTTCTCAATTTCACTTTGGAAAAATTTTTTTTTTAAATTATTGAAGCCAACAAATACTTCAGAACCAATCTTTCGTATTATGATTTTAAAGGATGATTTCCTTTATAAAATAATATCCGTTCTTTGTAGAAGACAGAAAAAAATGGTAGAGAAGACAAAAATCATTCATAAAATTGTGACCTAGAATAATCAGTGTTAATAATTTATGTGCATATTATTTATTTCTTAATTATGAAGTCATATATGTTCATTATTGAGACTTTAAGATGTAAAAATAAGTTAATATAAATAAAGTCATCTGCTGTCTATCAACTCAGCTTTGTTAATAGGTGAATATGAGGTAGGAAGGAAAGCTAATTGGATTGATACAGGATTAGAGATTTCCCTGACAGATGCAATGGTACAGTCAAAAAAGAGAGAAGATGAGTTTTGATTCTCAAACATGTGTATACATTAGAATTATCTGATGCAAGATATATATTTTAAATGCTAGTGCCTAAGGTTTACCTACAGGTCTCAATGAGGCTAGAGATGGTCATAACAGAAACCCTAAACAGTGGTTCTCAGATTTGATATACATACCAATTACCTGAGGATATTGATTCATGAACTCTGGATGGGATCTGACACTCTGTTATAGTTTGAAGGCAGGAGAAAACATAAACTTGAAAGGGGAAGGTTGTGACTAGAAAACATAAGGTTTGGATTAGTCGTTTTAAAAAGGTGGCATAGTTTCAGGTAATGGTCATTTCCACACATGACCTTAGGTGACATAAATGAGCAGGACTTACAACATATGTTGGAGATACTTGTTTCACTTCCAAAAACGTTAAGTGAGAGGGTCTCACTATTGTTAAATGAAAGTATTCTCTCCCATTTTAGTATTTGCTTCTAGTCTCATGGGCAATAGAAGGTGGTTAGAGTAAGATAATGTGTTTAGAAACTTGTAGCCCGAAAGCACGGTGTTGGCGCTCAGACTACGGTACGCATACAAGCGTGTCCATTCTTGTATCTGAACAAGGACAATGCTAATCCTCACCTCGGAATGTTCATATTAAGAATAAAACATCATGGAAATCAACAAGTATATAATGTGGCAAAAAATAACAAGTCCTCAACAAACTTTCGTTTTGCCCACTTCCTTGCTGCTACTGATCTTTAATATATACCTGAGAAGCAGAGGTCGCCCAGATCTCCTGAATTCTCTTTCTTAATAGTGACCATGGGTAAATAGATCTAAGGTTCCAGATGATGATATGAATTAGTATCTGCAGTTGCAAAACAACATACACATACCATCTAAATTATAACAATTACAGTCTTTGACAGGCAGTTTGGTGAAATCATCATGTAATAATTTCCATTATTTACAGCCGAGTGGTTGTTAGACGATGATAAAGAGAATAGTTTCTGTTTGTGAAACGAAGCAGGGCTTATTTCATTTTCCATGTATAAATAGCAAGCTAAAATAAAATACCATGAGAGATCTGGTTTTTAAATAAATCCTGATTGCAATGTATATTCACTTCTTTTAATGTATTTCCCAGTGATAAATAAATGATACATTTGTTTAAAATTATAGATAGATAGATCTCTATAAGCCTCATTCTCCTCAATACTTTTCTGTCCAAAAGTCAGCATACCTTTCCATGAGAAAATGCACAAAAAAGTTCATTTATTGATGAGACATATTGCGAGGTTGTTGAAGTCTGTCTACCAGGTATATAATAGTCAGTTCTGATTGGCTTTTCTCAAGAAAACACAGTTATATAAATAAAAGACTTAATAAGAGCTCTTTGGGAGTCCAATATGGGGCTTTCACTTAAGATAACTGGAACGTAGCAAGAGGACTTTCTCTAAAACATTTTATTATAATAATTTTGAAACTACTCAGTGGAACCCATAGGAGCTAAGATTTTATTTATTTATTTTTTAATCTTTAAACATGTATTGTGCTTCCCTCAGTGAAAATTCCTTTCAAAGCTATTATGACATAGTGGGTGTTCGGACAGATGCAAATCTGAATGGCTACTCTGCTGCTTATCAGTTGTTTGGCCAAGGGAAATGCACTTCGTGGGCCTCAGTCTCCTCAGTGGTAAAGCGGGAGTGACAATACAAAGATTTGTTGTGAATGTTTGTGTGTTTCTCGCATTCCCCAGACCCTACCTATGCTCATTTTACTTCTTGAGTCTGGATGTCTCAGAGGGATATGCAGAGCCACAGATTGGCAGCAAAGAGGCCAGTGAATCTGCCATCTGTGCTGATACAATAACAAAGACAAGGGAGTCTTCCCTCTCAGTGGCATCCATGAAAACAGATATTTATAACAAATTGAAAGAAAATGCCCTTAGAATAAAAATATTTATAAAGTAAAACAAAACAGCAGAATCACTAAGTTGCCAGTGGAGGGGGATACGAAGGAGACAAATGTGGAATAAACATGATTAATTCACAATTAGAATGCAATATGTTCAGCTTATTTATCTAAAAATATTGGGGAGTATCTACTATACGTCCTATATCATTATAGGTACCAAGAGTCCAATGAAAAAATGAACATATGTGATTGCTGTCATCAAACATAGCAACCTATTGTAAAACATAAATACATAAATTGCAAATACAAAGATTTATGTAAAGGATACATTCAAAAAGTCATAAATAGAATTCAAATCTTCCTGATTAAATAATTTTATAATAACTATAATCTATTTTTGTGTTAGTATTCATTTCCTTGCGTTATGTTTAATGATTTCTAATGTGTATTCTCCCCAATTAAAAGTGTGGTGCATTGTATCATTTGTTTGGCATTTCAATGAATTTTATCATATCTAACTTCCCTTCTTAACTTACTGTTTTTTATGTCCATTTTCAGTACTTGTGATAGCTCCTTCATCTAGTGAAAACTTATTTTAGAGAATAAAAATGTTATGGAGAATAAAATTGAGAGTCGAAGTGGCATCAGATCACTCTGAGACATTTGGATACATGTAATGAACAGAATTCAAATAATACTGAACAAGTACGGAAGTTTATTGAGTTACCTTAAGCAGTGCTACCGTGTGGCAACAACATAAACAATTTGCAATCACTTACTTGGCTTGTAGTGACAGCCTTGGATTCTTAATAAATTAATAAAACCAAAAAACAAACAAAAAACAAAAACAAAAAAAACAGAAAACTTAAATTGTATTAGTTAAAATTTTGCTTCCCAGAGTATAGCTCTAAGATATTATATTGTTCTATGTCAACTTTGCATGATTCCAACTTGAATTAAATGACTCCACTTTATATTACAAACTAAAATATACCCTAAGGTATAACATAAAAAAAAAGTGCAATATTGAGGAAGTTTGAGAGGTTGGAGGAACACAAAGCTGAACTGACTGACACAGGATTGGGGTGTCTGAAAGACTCACTAAAAATAAAATAATGTTTAGAGTGCAACCTGAAAGTTGAAGAAGTTGTTCAAGGCAATAGAAAACAAACAAGAGTGAGATACTATTTTCTATTGCAGAGAAGGAAAAATATGTTTCCTTTATTCTTCTAAGCTCTCCACTGGGATTCCTATAACAAAAGACAGATTAACCAGAGGGGGGAAAAATGCATATTTATTTAACATAAGTTTTACGTGACATGGGAGCCTTCAGAGGGAAATGAAGACCCAAAGAAATGGCCTAACCTGAGTGTTTTTATGCTAGGTTTGATGAAGAGTGGGAAGTGACGAAAAGATATGACAGGGCAAAGGGTAAGAGGCAAGTGTAATAAATAAATGGGGGGAAATTTAGCAAGAATTAGACGTAGAATTTAGATTTCTCTCTGTATCCCTTTGTCTTCAGAGATGAGGATGTTTCTTTACTCCTGGTATAGGGAGGGTACCTCTCAGCTCTCACAAGAGTTTTATGACTTGATTCAAGTTTTAGGACTCGGCCTACCCTCTGGGCTTCCGATTGAGTGCCTGTCAAGTCTGTTGCCTCAATCCTTAAAAAAATGGCAGAAGATCCAGCATTGCTTTCAGAGTTACCAGTCCAGCTCTCTGGCCCTCTGCCCCATACAGTTTTGCTATCCAGCAAATGTCTTGAAGGGGAGACTGGCAGTGTGCTGGAGAGGCAGGTCCTCTTGGAAGATGGGTCTTTGTTTCCTAAACATTATAAGACTACTCAAGGTTTCACTCTGCCTTCTAGATGCTTACAAGTCAACCCCAACCCTCCCGCACTATCCCAGAACCCAGTTAATATACCGTGGGGAGAGCGAGCATGTGCTTAAAGACCTTCCTTTTAGGTGTGTAATCTAGTCCTCCACAATTTCTAAAAGAACTGCTGACTTCTCTTCCCCCAGCCAACTGGGCCTGGAGAAGGACATGATCTCACAGTGAGGAGGGGAATAGCTGATAATCTTAGACTCGGAGGTTCTCGCCTTATTAGAGTTTTTGTTTGTGTAATCCTTATAGTTTCCACAGCATTTTTTAATGCCTTAAAAGTATTTTTTTCTTTTGTAATTTACCCACTATTTCTTAGCTGTGCAAAGGAAGTGCTGATCTGCCACAATCAAATGCATCCTGTCTGGAAATAAAAGTCCTCATCTACTTGTAAAAATGGAGCTATTCAGGGTGAGAAGCAACAGCATGGATATAAGATAAATGATTGGAAAGAATATTAAACACCCAAAGTAATGATACATGGTTGAAGTGTTCTTTGCTCAAATAGAAATATTGAAAATGTTACTATTTTTCTTCCTATGACAAGTCAGTAAGTTGGGATTCTTGGAGTGAAGGAAAATAGGCTCTGAGTAATAACTACCCTTGTGACCTTAAAAAAAAGTCAAATATCTTTCCTGGAACTCAGATTTCTCATTTGTTAAAAAGGATAAATAATCATGATGTTCCTCTTGCACAGACGGCATGTCAGATCATGACAAAAGGCTCTGAAAGCAAATCAGATGGTGATCTCCTCTGTTAAGACATCATGCCATAATAATTTACTCACATCCTATGGGAGTATATTTTTAGTTGATCCGGGATTTGCATAAACAGTTACAGTAAGTTACCACAGATGAATTTGCTGTTGACACATACAATGTATAATGACTGATTTAGGGACACTCAGTCACTCCATTTTGAGAGTTTAAATCTGTAGGTCTTCACTTTATTATGAGGGCTCCAATGTATCAACATTGGCAAATGCAGGAGATATCGTTAAAGATTTGGGAAAGCAGTTATTGTGAAAGAAATGAATTTCTTAGCTAAAAATTAAAATATAAACAAAAGAAAAAATCTTCTTACAAATTTGTAGTATTTGTTGTTTTCAAAATAGTGTCTTAACATTAGATAGCCATTATAAGATTCAAAATAATTTCCGTATGTTAGTTGACATGTACCTTTCTGTGTTTTTACCTCCATTTTATAGAAAGAAAAAGCAAGATGACATGACCAGAATTTGGCAGAACCATTCTGACCCCATACTTTAGTCTCACCCCACTTCTAATAAGTAAAATCTTCATGTTTTAAATAGGCATAAGAAGTGAAGGACACACATTTTGCAGTTCTTTTTTTTAATGGAAGCAGATAATATATGCTTCAATAAAGTATTTAAAAAATACTTTGGATGCTATATTGTAAATCCTAAATTGTAATATATTAACTCAAATTAAATAATCATTTTGTTAGCACTTTTGCTAGCACTATTCAAGTTTCTTGTAGTTACAGCTAAAATATACATACAACCTTATATCATGTGTTTTGCATTTAATGCAATGTCTCTTGTATTTTTCCATGTAGTTATGTAGTCTTCACTCTAATCTTTTTTTTAGAATTTAAACAATAAATCATTCAGAAGATGTGCTTTAATTTGCTTAACCTATTCTCTCTTCTTGCACTTTAAAGTTGCTGTTCATTATTTTAAAGTAATTGAAATATACATGTGCTCATCACACATAAAATATAGCCCAGAATGTTAGAAAAGACAATAATAGATCAAAGGGAAGCAACGCTTATATGACTCTTGAAAAATCATTTAAAAATTTAATCCCTGATTGAAAAAGTAACTTATAATTTTGCCAGAAATATTCACAAATATCTCTTCAGATTGCAAAAGTGGGTTAATAACTAACTTAGAGGCTTAAAATAATAACAATCATATTGTTTCTCAAGGTTTCTGTGGGTGAGAACTGTGGAAAGAGCTTGACCAAAGGTTTTAGCTCAACTTAATTATACAGTTGAGTCAGATGGGTAGCCAGAACTGAAACAGCAAGAAGCTGGAGTAGCGGGACCTGACTGAGCATCTCTTTCTTCATAAGCATCTTCATAGTTTGGGCTTCTTCACAGCATAGTGGCCTCAATACAGTCAACCTGCTTACAGTGCAGCTATAGGCTTCAAAATTGAATATTCCAACAAGCAATGAATAGACTCAAAAAAACAGAGTCATATGTGTACACTCTCCTGTGATGAATCAGTCACATGCCTGGCCAAATACATGGCTAGAAGTCTCAAGGATCTAGAAGATCATGCAGGGGAGAAGATATTGTTAAAGCTTTGCCCCTAATGGTTGCTGGATCAATCAGAAGGGGATACACAATGTTTTAAATATAAAAACACTGTCACACACTGACTTCTAAGTGGCTTAGCCTAGAAATGATGCGTGCTAGTTTGGTTTTGTCACACTGCCCCTTCCAATAGCCCTTCTAGCTATACAGAAAGAAGAAAACTCAAAATATTGCTGAGAATCAGTTTACTGGATGGCAGATTTTTTTCAATTTATGAAAAAAAATTCTATAATCTATAATAAAAGTATTAATAATCTAGTGTTATGAATATTACAATATTTTTTCAATTTTTACTCTATAACTTTTAATTCGTAAATCTTACGGCAACTTGAATTATCATTCAGCACATATTCACTACCTTTCTCCATCTATTGTGGACAGAGTTTACTACGCTTGTCCGTAATTTGAAGCATAGTAAAAGGATTTGCTTTGACCTGTGGATATGACTAAAGTGCAAGCCATAAATATGCTTATACAGTTTAGCTTGGCACTGGTTATGCCAGTAATATGCCATAAGAGGACAACGTCTTTGGGCAATCACAGCCCCTTCAGCCTGGCCCAAGAAAGAACATTCATGGAACACCCCTAAACACAACCTGCAGTATAAATAGTACTACCTTGCTGAGTCCATCCTAGAAAAGCCAAAACATCACTGACCTGCATATTAATGAGTGTAATGCACATGTATGTTTTTTATAGGTCACTGAGTGTGGGGTGGTTTGTTATGCAGCTCTATTATTTTGATAGCCAATTAATATAATAAGCAGACCTGTATATCATTTTTTTATTGTCTGCAGATGCCATTCTTTCCCCTACTAACACAACTCAGTTAATTAATTAAATAAACATCAGAGATGTAAGAAGCAGGCTTAACAAGAGAACACTGATACTGTTGCAGTTTTTACAGCCACTTTTCGTAGTTACCGAATTAGGGATGAAGATGTGTAATCTTTCGATTAAAAAGCTATGTCAGTGTGCCAGCTGGCTCAGGGCCATGATTTAAGGGAATAGTAATGAATGAGGCAGAAGTAAATGCCCACCATCTGGGTAAAGCTCAAGTGAGCTTGTTTGGACAAGGCTCCAGGGTCAAGTAAATGGAACAGGCTTTAATTTCAAGATGCAGCTGTGAGTGAATAATTCTCAGCTCCTGCAAGCCATTGCAGGTGTGGGAAGCTGGCAATATGTTTTCAAATGGGGTGGGATGCAGTTATGTCTTGAAAGCACTGGCAGTTGTCATGTCTGAAGAACCATGTGAAGTGGCCCCTCAGCAAACATCAAGAAATGGGGAGGTGTTATTAGACCTTGTTTGAGCCAAAAGAAACAGCATGGAAGTTACACTAGAAAAGGTATATTTTTGCAGGGCTTATTAGAACACGGTGATTCCTTTATCCTCTGCAACCTGGATTACTAAGAACGATACTTTATTGAAACTTCTGGATTGCTAGGGTTTTGTTGCTAAGTGTTTAAATTGGTGGAGAAAACATAGCTAAGCATAAGGATCCCGCTGATTAATGTTCACCTATTAGGCAATTGGGCTCCATGCACTTTGAAATGACTTGGGTTGCTAGAATACATTGAATGATTTTAAAAGGGAGGCACACGTTGGATTTAACTAAAAAAAAAAAAATCAAGAGGGCAAAATTGGGTCCAGGACCACCTTATGTTAGGGTTCACACTTGGAGCATTTGATTTTAGGATTTCTCGTTTTGTCCTGTTTTATGGTCCAGCCAGGCTAATAATCTGCTCAGAATAACTGTAAATGCCTAAAAAAAAAATAATTGTGACCTCCTAAATAGCCTCTGTGTGTGTGTGTGTGTGTGTGTGTGTGTGTGTGTGTGTGTGTGTACTATAGTGGCTGACTAGATTGCATACAGTGGGATAGGATAATAAATGGTTAATAAATGACAGCTAATAATACTACAATTCACCACACCTAAATTCCAGGAAATTCTTTCTAAGTTTTGACAACACAGGAAAAAATGAACACTCGGTGAAAAAAATTTCATTTCCTTTGTCTAAGGCGGCTCCTAGTGAGAGTAGGTCAAATGGGGGCTGCTGAGAGAGGGTATTCACCTTTAAATCCTTGAGTGTGCGGGGTTAGGGAGCTGCCAAATGAGTTATTAGGTTTAGTGGAAGTGAGGGCAAAGGGCATGGTAGATGAGGGAGAAAGGAGAGTGAGGGAGGGGCTCTGTCCTAAAATATAAATATTTGATAGGACTACATGAAAGCCCTAAACAGACAATTTTAATAAATGAGATTACATTAAGTAATAAACTTTTCCAATAACTCCAGGTGTGTCACTGTGAAACCTTTTTTAATACTCTCCTAATATCGTCTGCCTCTCTCAGAACATCTTTGTAACGAATAAAAATTTTGTTTGGAGCTCTGTCTTGATCACTAGGATCTGAGATCTTACAGGGCAGGAATAATATTTTAGGGTTCTCTACCTTCTCAATGATTAGCATAACATCTTGCTACATATATTGTAGGTACTCAGTGCCTAATAGTGGATTTGAAGGGAATGAAACGTATTAGTATTTAGCAAAATGAAATAGGATTTATATTGCTATCATTTTAGGAAAAAAAAATAATCATGGCAGCCAATGCGAGCACGGATGGGGAGAAAGAAGTTCATATTTGTTATTGGTATCTACGTAAATTGGTTTAATCTCTTCTGGAAAAATTGGCAATGTATATTATGACATATAAAAATATGCAGATCTATTAGACTAGTAATATTGCTTTTTGGAACTTATCCTAAGGATATCATCCAAAGAAGAAAATAAGTTTGTGTAAAGAAGTATCAACTGAATATACTTTCCAAAATAAGAAAAATATGAATTAAATTATATTACTTTTATCAGGTAGGTTAAGAAGCATTGAGAAAAACTGTGAAGAATGTAAAAACCATAGGAAATGTTTGAATTATAATATTAAATAAAAAATAAGTAAAATAGTATGCATGAAAAATTTCTAATTATGTAAAATTGTGAAATAAGTACATAATGATTAAAGTCAACATGTTACGGATAAAATATTTGTGACATGAAATATTTTACTGCTGGAGTTTTACTATATTTCCAAATTTTATACAACCTACAGTTTCACTATGATAAAAGTAATTGAATATAAATTAATTTAAAATATATTCAGTATTTTCCACATACAAAGCACTGTGCTACTCTGATGTTTCTGCTCTGGAGGAGTTATTGTACAATAAGGAATTGAGATATATTGAAATATTATAATCTATTAGTTAATTACTATGTGCTAGCATTTTTGCATAGGTGCAGCTTGGGAAGGTATGAATTTTCCACATAGGTGGGAGGACTGGGGGGGAGAAGAGGTTAGGCAGGGTTGAGGGGCATTGATTAAATTAAATAGGATGAAATCTTCAAAGAGACAGCAAATGAATTGAGTCTAAAAAGATAATTTTTTTCCAGGCACACAGAAGTGAAAGGTCATGTCCAAGGCAGAGGGACTCAAGTTTGGAGGCAGAAATGTAACAGTGAATTCAAGTAGAAGGTGGAAGATGCTATGGCAGAGGTGGGTAGGTATAAATTTTAGTTGTGGAGTTAATCTTAGAGATGACTGGAAGCCAGTGGAGTGCTTAGAGAGGGGGAATGTTCTGTGTTCTTTTATGATGTGTTCTTCAGGTATAGCTTCAAGAAGAGAAAAGGCTCAGGAAAAAACAAGTTTATTACACTCACAGGCTCTACAGTCTGACGTGAAGCGCACAATGCAGGACTACATGGGAAGGACACCTGGGGGAGGGGGAGGGGGTAGGTAGCAGGAGACAGGAGTGAGAGGAGAGCTTTAGACCAGAGCCTCAGTAGAGTTTCCACAGGAAAGGCACAGGAGGGCAGGGCGAACAGTTTAGGTTGGCTAGTTTGAATTATTTCTGTGGACTGTTGGCTACAGAAGTGGTCTGTAGTTGCCTGGTACCTGGCCCTGGGATGATTAAGAGAGAGGAATGTTGCTTCCTGGGATTTGTGGGCCAGATAGAAGAGGCGGGGCTCTGCACTGGTTAGTTTGCTTATCAAAGACACGTGCTAGGTTCTAGGCTGGTCCTCTGCTGTCTCTAAGACCTGGCAGTTGGGAGAGGGGTAGTCTCTCCTCAGCCAAAAAGGTTTTTAAGATGTCAAAACATCATAAATCACACAAATTTTTAATATACATTTAAATATATAGAATAAATAAAACAGGTTTAAATATTAAAGGAGAAAAAAGATGAAGACATATTCTTCTAATTCATCAACAAACAGTGGATCTGAGTTTATAGGTAGAATCATTTGATCTTGTATGCTATCATCGTTTCTTCTGTACCTAAGACTCATATGACATTGGCATTGGTTTGACTTCACCCAAAGGGGTATTTCCACCTCTTCTTTTAAAATAAAGTATATATTTTAATGTTTTAAACCTAATCCTAGATGTAGAGTCAATTTTTTTCTTTTTAATAGAAAGAAAAGGGAGCAACACATATCTCTCATAGACTTATTTTGTGTTTAACATCTGTCTTTTGGATGAAAGTTACATGAAAAGTTAATTTAACAATCCAGTAACGATCATCGGTATCGATAGATAGTGGATGAAACAATATGGTCTCAAGGAGAAATGGTCCGAGCTTTGCTGCATTGAGTCGAAGAGCTAAAATAACATTAAATACCAAATAAAAGTAGATGCTTTACAGTCAATGAGTTAAACCAATAGTACTGTGCACTAACTACATTATTTCACATCATCTTCCACACACACAGAAAGTTTTTTTATTTCTTATTTTTCATATAAGAAAACTGAATTTCGCAGGGGTTAATTAGATTAACCAAGATTACATATGTGTATGTACAAGTTTTGCTTCAAATTCAACTCCTCCCAACCACAAAATCTAATTCATTGCTGATGGTATACTCTCTGACTTGTAATCTCCTTAAACTAACCAAAATACTCTATTGCATCTGTGCCTTGAATATCAAGAGTGCATTAATGATATTGTCACATGGGATACACACACAGCTATCACAGGAGATGCATACACACTGTTCATTAAATAAACAGGCATGAGGTGTATGACAAGCTCCAGAATCTGGTAAAAAGGACGTGAATCAGAACCTGTGCTTGTAAACTTTTTGGTCTAATGGAGTGACTGGTATGTAAATAAATGGCTTAAATACCTTTATGAGCATAATAGAAGTAATGGCCTGCCAGGTTAATATGATTGTTTATGATGGACCGGTGTTGTCCAGATGAGAGAGTCGTGATATCTACTTGAAGGATGGAGAGAGGTAGGAGAACATTTTTAAGATGCCCTACTAGATTCATCCATAGTCTCTGAAATATTAATTACCACTGCTGATACATGACCTTAATGATACATGGTCATGTACTTAGCCTCTCTCTCTTCGTCAACATTAGTCCAGTGAAAAGAAAAAATGCCACATTCCATGATGAAAAGGTGGTCCCTTTACTGAGTGAGATTAGTTATATGAGCTGACAATCTGTCACTCTGCATCCATTTTAGGAGTGACTAGAAATTATTCTGTTGGGAGAAGCTTGGATGAAGAATTAGTTTGGGGATGCTGGCGTCTGCCCCTCACAACCAGGCATCCCTTTTCAAATCCCGGTTGCCATAACAACCAGATAGCACTTTTGGTCCCAAACACAACAGACTCTTTTATGGTGATGATTATTATTAGTCAGTTTGCACTCCAGGCAGAAATCTGATTTACTTTCCCTGAGGAAAGTCACCATATGACATGCAAAATGTCAGAGAGAGAATAATGCAAACTGGAAGTATGGAAGTGCTACAAAATAAAACATGTGTGGGAAAATACACCTTGTGAGTCCTTTATTATTTTTAAATAAAAAGTTGTCAGATTATTCAGCCCAAAGCGTGATGTTAACTGTGTCATGCCCGTGAGCTATGTAATAGCTGTTATGAAGGCAGTGCTTGCAGATTACCTATTACGGGGTGTTTGATAAAATGTGACACCTGAAAACTTTGAAGGTGCATGCATTTTTGACATTCTTCTGTAGACCTATTGATTGAACCCGAAAATACATAAAAAAAAAATGAGGTGTTTTCCCTAGTACGCCAGTCAGAATGAAATGTAAGCCTAGCTTCCTGTGCAACAGTTTAAGAATGGGAGAAATTTCACTCCCTGAACACAAGTGATCACAGTGACTATGAATAAGGTATTCTGTTCCAAATGCGCTGCTTCTAAAAAGTAGGATTGAAGCTGCCTTCTTCCCAAACTTTGCCAAATCATTATTTTAACCTTTAATGAGGTTTGACCTTCAGGCCAACACAGAAGAAGAAAACTTTTTGGTATCTCTTGTGTGGAAAAAATTGCATCTGCTGTACAAGCTATTTCTTTGTGGTGTGTTTATCAGTAATGTGCCCCTGCCCAGTAAAATTGTGTCCTTGAACCAGGGATATAAAATGATACTATTAAGGGAGCCGAGCCAAGTCTGGTCAAAGAAAGCCATTTATTTTCACTGACCCAGCTGGTCAAGTGAATTTAGGTTCAGCAGCTTGGCTCACTTGAGAATCAAGCACTGCCATCATGCCTGTAATTACAGCATGAAAGTGATTTCCAGGAATGAACATCAAAAACGAAACAGACTTTCCCTGGCAATGTTATACTTCGGAACAGGAGACTTGGCAAGGTGAAAAGAAAGCATATATTTTCATGTGATTCATATAATAAAAAACACTCTCTACTTGTATCAATCGGCTTTTTTTTTTTTTACATAGCAAGCCATCCCAAACTTAATAATTGACTAAATAATCACTAATTATTTGTTCAAAATTCTGTGAGTTGACTGGGCAGTTCTTCTAAGTCTGGGCCAGCTCTTCTGGGGCTTGACAATCTAGGATGCCTGTGCTTAAATATATGGGACTTCAGCTGGGACTTTTGGGGTGGCTAAGATAGATGAGGCCTTTATGTGGTTTCTTATCCAGGAGGCTAGCTGAATCTTTTTCATCTGCTTTTGAAGTGTTCCCAGCATAAAGAGCGGGCAAGCTCCAATGCAGACTATTTTCCAGAAATCATGTTTACTAATGTTACATTGGCAAATGCAAGTCATACCCCTGAGTCGAAATTCAAAGGATGAAGAAATAAAATAGACAACCTCTTAGTGAGATGTACAGCAATGAATGTGTGGGATTTTTTTTTTTTAATGTACTTCAGCATTCTCACTTATACTTGAAGATCACAAAATTACTGATGTGCTTTACTACATTTTTGATTTTCATACGATTTTTTTTCTTATAAAGAAAGTGAATGTTTCCAAATGCATTTAAAGGAGGAAACAGTGGCAGCAAATTTACCAAGGCTAAACACATAGTTGCTTCTATAAAATCTCGATTGCATGATTTGAAAATTGAACAACAGAGTAAGTAAGATTTGTTGAGTTTTCTTTGTTTTATTGTTCTCAATGACATAAAATAATCCTATGGTCTGATGTATTTCTACCACAATGGCTAACTGTTTTGCAAGGATGTGAAAATATTCAGAAGGGACAAGGATGGAACATTGTCTTGCCCTAATTTGAGATTATCAACAAATATTTACTTACTGTATTTATGATAGATGTAGGAAGGAAGTTGTAGAATTTTTAAAAAAGTCACGTAGTGTTCTAGTCATCTATTCTATATTTTAAAATCACCCCAAACTAGAAGCTTAAAACAATCACTCATTCTCTCTCACTGCTTCTGTGAGTCAGGATTTAGAAATGACCCAACTACAAGGTACTGACTTAGAGTCTTTGATAAGTTTGTGTTTAGAATGTGACTGAGGCTGGAGTCATTTCAAAATCTTCTTATCTTACATGTCTAGAATCTGTGCTGGAGATTTCAGCAGCTGGGAACTGAAACAACTGTGACTCCTCCAGCATCTCTTGCTCTCTCTCTATGTGATTTCTTTATAGAATCTCTCAGGCATGACAGCCTTGGGTGGCTAGATTTCCTAAATGGACATTCAGGACTCCAAGGTATATGTCCCAACAGAGAGATAGATGGATAGTGCACTATCGCTTCTAATCTAACCTCAGCATTGTCACAGAATCACTTCCTGTCTATTCTCATAACAAAGGCAGTCACAAAGTTCCAACCAGATTCAAGGATACAGACTCTGGCTCTTGATAGGGGTGTGACAAAGTTCTAGAAGGGCATGTAGGACTAAAAACAAACTTTGGCCAATTTTGGGAAAGTATAATTTACTACAACTAGGAAAACTTTAAAATTGGTGGCTTGGACTTTAGTATTATCCAGCTGATTTTTCTTGGATAAAGTTCTGATAATATCACTACATAATTTCACTTTTCTTTGATCATTTCAAAGTTACCATTGACATTTGTTTTGTGAACTTAGGTTTATTTTGGTTTAATTTTTTTAAAAAAAAATAGCCTGAGGAAGGGCTTGAGTACAGGTACCATATTTGGGAGATAATTCTAGAGATAGAGGAGGTGGACTGAAGAGAAACAGAGAAACAAAAAAAACAATGCTGGAATGCATGGCACTGCAGTAGGTGACAAGTGCTTTCAAATCTTCCAGAACATTCTGAAAAGACTTATAAACTCTATCTCAGAGCTATGCATTTAGAGGACTAAAGGATAGAGCATGTATCCATTCGTATTGATTAAATATGGTCCTAGGGCCATTAATCTCCTTGCTTTTGCAGCTTGTTCCTGTATGAGTGCCTAATACATTCCACAAGTATCCCACAAAGAGCGTTCAGAGAAACGCCGAGGTGGAAAGTAAGAGGTATTTGAAGCTGGCTCTTGGCATTATGTTTTGTGCTACACTCAAACCCAGCAGGTAGGAGACTGCTTGGAACTAGGCACTGCAGAAGGAAGTAGGCTGAGCTAATCTGAAGTGATGCCTGAGAAATGTATAATACACATTCATTCAAGCCAAAGAGAATTGGATACTGAGCACTTACTGTGTGCTGTCCTGTGCACTGGGATGCAGGGGTTAAAAGATACCAAAGTAGACCCTATGCACACTCCGGTGTGACAAAGCGCCAAGCAAACAGATCATCACAACACAATAAAATCAGGGCTATGAGAGGAGAATACAATGCGTATTGATGTAGAGAAGAAGTGAAAAACAAGTCTATCAAGGAAGAGAATGTATGACTAGAAAAGCCTTTTATAAAGGGTTGATCATTGACCTTATCTTCAACAAAGACAAATATTTTTTGAATGGGAAACAGAAACAAAAGAAAGTAGACATTCCAAGCAGATAGCAAAATAGGGAAAAAACTTATGATGATTATATATGTAAAAGCACATTTCTGAGAACTCAATAAACCTCAGGACACAAATTTTGTATACCAGTAAACTCAGCGGAATTAGTCATTTGGCCAGTTACACTACTTGTCAGTTGACAGTTCAGACAGAAACCCCCAAATCCTGTATCCTCATCCAGTTTTTCTTGCTATTTTGTTAGGATTACCAAATATTAGTTTTCAATCATTTCAATCATTTCAATCTATTTAAAAAACAAATATGTCCTATCCCATGCCACTTTATATTTTTTCTTTCCATCAGTGCTTATGTTCATTAACAAATTGAATCAACCTTGTGGAGGGGAGGGGGGAATCCCCCAATCCTAGCCCTCATTAGTTCTTACAGTTAGACTAATAATAAAATGAACACAAGACCAGATGATCAGGAGCAAAAACAATTAATACATGCACATGGGAAAATCATAAATGATGCTCCAGAGAAATGATGAACCAACCAGTGTTTTATACTTTTTAGACCAAGAAATACTAAATTTATGAAGAATTGACAGGATAAAAAAAAAATGTTAGTGTTTATTAGAAAGAAATCTAAGCAAGATTTGGATGTTTATTAGTGAGGAATCTAAACAAAACTTGAGCTTGTGTAGTAGATTAACAAAGAGGAAAGAAGGTTGGTCTACACAGGCTCTTAGCCTTGGATCTTTTAGCTCTAGCAAGGAGGGTGTTTCTCTCAGTCCTCCTGGAGCAGGGCAGGCATCTTTCCCAGAGGAGATTCATTTCCTGCATTCAAGGAGACAAGGGAGGGCTAAGGTGCCCTTCTGCCACCGGCTGCTTGTCAGTTAACTTTAATTTAAAGTAATCAATATGTTATTGTGGAATATTTGTAGGTGGTCTAACCATAGCCCTGAGAGTTGCTTGTTTTGGGTTTTCTTCTCATCAGAAGAATTATAAAATTTAATCAGGAATTTACAATGGACATTTTTTACAGTGATGACTTATGAGAAAATCAATTTTCCCTAGGAAGAGGCATGGGACAAAGTTCAATTTTTAATTCAGGCAGTTAAGTTAATGTAAATATGTTTTAAAAACCCTGGGTAAAATAGCAAACTTAGGCAACTCAGAATTAATGCGCCTGGTACAGTGGTTGAGATTTGCCATGATGACAGACTTGGTAGAGACTCAGTGCTGGGAATAGCAACTGGCACAGGAGGAAACAGGTGTGAAGAGGGTGAAATAGACTCCCGGTGCCTCCAGTGAGCCCTTTAGGAAGCAGTGAGGATAGTTTTCACAGTCTTCCTCAAGGAACTTAAGCAAAGATGTCAGAGAAGGGACATGTTAACGTTTTATGAATAGATCTTTACATTCGCTGATACAGTTCTGCAATTTTCCAAAGAAACAGCTATTGCTGGGTCAAATATGTCATTTCTCTAACCATTCTGTCATTCTTCTTTTGGGGGTTAATGGATAGTTCACCTCTACAAGGGACTCTGGAATGGACATGGGACTTTTTTTTTTTTTTGAGCTAAAATGCTCAAGAGGCATTTTAAATCACTGGGGTCACTGTAACCACAGCGGAAACCCAGATGAATTTATCACTTTTCCAGGAGTAAGGTATAAGGGTGTGTTGGGGGTTTAGCAATTTTAATTTTGTTTTTTAAGCATTTATGGATCCTCGGAAAAGGAGAGACTGTGGCAAGAAGGGAAGGGCTGGCATTCAGGTCCTGAAGAAGTAAAGAATAGGACATGCATGATTATGGGCCCTAAAACAAAAAGGAAGAAATGGGGAGCAGAGTGGGATATATTAGTTTAAGATGGCGGCCAAAAATGGAGGCCATGAGCATAAGCAGGGAATCACTGTTCTTCAGAGCGACTAGTGGAGAGAAGTCATCCCTGCAGTAGAACAGGAACAAAGAGAGCAGAACAAACTGTGCCTGTCTCTTCTGAGTTTCCTTGGTAAACTTTACCTTCTGTTACGTTGAAGAACTAGAGGCAATTTAGTATCATGCCAGCTGTCTTAGTCCACAAAGCCACAAACTAACCAAATCAGAGAATCAAACGTGCTCAGTTCTGAGTAATTTACCATACCTGTTCTGAGCCTCTACAACGTCAACAAATTAGTATTGAGTGACTTATACATCTTCCAGGCATTTTGCTTAAGACCAAGATTAAAAGAAAAAATGAGTATGATACAGGCCCTATATTTGCATAACTGACCATCTATTGTAAGAGTCCTAAATTTTCCATTCAAAATGATGTCATGACTTGGTTACCTTTGTAACCAAACTTTTCTAGAGGGATTGGGAGAAAGGAGGATCATACCACTTCATACTAAAGGTGAGTTATAGGCTGAATCTTGACTGCATGACAAGATGGTAACTAAGGACGAGTTTACCCCGATCCCTCCAGGCCATCTTCACCCCCCATCCCAAACCCATAATATATATCCAGTTGCTCTTAGATGTTGGAGGGAGTAAAACAAAACCTAAGAAAATTCCAAACCTAGACGTAACTTTAAGTGCTTGCTTCCTGACAGAAAAGGCGAAATGTTGTTTCCAACTAACTAAAAATTACAAAACAATTTTTTTTTAATACCTGAGCGTTTTCTGCAGTGTCCATAAGTTTCAGTTTATTAAGGTTAGAAAACCAAACAGTAAACTGCCATGTCTTGGAACACTAGGCTAAACATTACGCCCGAGAGAGAGGGGGCATCAAGATACACTGTTTCAGTTTCGCTATCTTTGGTGTTGGACTTATTCTGACCCTTGGATCAGAATCGGTGAGAAAAGGGTGTTCAGGTGCAGTTTCCCAGGCCCCCACCCATAGCTAATGAATCAGAATTTCTGGCAATGGGTCAGTTTCCTGCTTTTAAACTAGCTTTTGTGGTGAGTCTTAAAAACTCATTTGTGATTATAATCACCGAAGCTGCTTTTAGAACACCCAAAACAGTACCTGCAGGCATTGCTTAAGACCCACAGGGCACTTGAACCTGAATCAAAGAATTGCTCCAGGCTGTTCTTTCTTTACTCATAGGAATGTCCTCATGAATCTTCTCTCCTACCCCCATGGACAAATCTCTCTATCCTCCCTTTCTTCCCTCATCTAACTCAGTTTTAATTTGGTAAGTAGACTTTCCTTTTCTGCTTTCATTCTCATTCTGCAGCCTTTGTCCTCAGTCCTAGGGCTCCACAAGCTAAAGGCAGAGCACGGCTTCTTCACACTTCCTGGGTACATCCCCCTTGCCTTTGCGAATAGAAAGAGATATTTTCCTTTAATAGAAATTCCTTATGACATGACTGAGTACTCAAGCACCCACATAAAATGGGATTATCATTACTATAGAAGTGACATATGAATAAGTGGAAATATTTGGCTTCTAGCCTTAGGACTGTAGATGACCACAGTGACCAGCTATGTGACTTTTGGGCAGTTAACTTTGGTTAATTATTTTTAATTATTTTTAAAGATGGATTAAAGCAGGATTTCTCAGCTTTAACACTATTGGAATTTGGTGCCCGGAAAGTCTTTATACTGGGGTAAGGGGATCCTGTTTATTGTAGGACTTGGTAACCAGAAATGTCTCCGGCAATGCCAAATGTCACCTGGGGTTGGGGGAAGTTTAAGCAAAATGACTCCCAGTAGAGGGCCACTGGAGATAATGTATAAAAAAGTGCTACTAGATTCTCACAGATTTTATAAACCAAGGGATTGTTTTTATGATGTACAGGAATTGGATCATGTTTAAAACTAGCTGTTAATATGGTTCGAGCTATGTAAACATTAGACAACATTTGTGATAACGATATGATGCTTTTAAGTATGCAGGTCAAAGAGTCATACAAACTTAAACTTAAGCATGCCATGACCTTGGCCAGTAATCTGGGCAGAGGGCCAGCCAAAGAGCTGCCACACCCCGAGAGACAGGCCCAGCACGCATCTGAGCAGGATGCATTTGACCGAATGCTTTACACCTTTACAAATGTGTACCCTTCAGAATCAGTCACTAGTCAGTTTTTATGTTTCAATAAGAGGGAAGTATTTTAAATGGGCAGACCTATAATATTACCCAGTAAAACAAATGCTGAAAGTTCATACTTTTAAGCTTGCCATTCCCATTTTAAAGTACTGCAGCTAAAATAGCTAAGTGACTAGAATAAAACCAAAACCCTATAAAGAGTTTTCTTCGAGAGAGAGAATTATAGTTTCCTTCCATTTATTTTTATAAATTACTATTCCCTTCTAAAAGCATTAAAATGTCTTCCCTTCTCTCCTTCCCCCACACTCACCCTCTTTCTCACACACACACACGCACACACACACACACACACACACACACACACACTTTTAATCCAGCTCTCAGCTAATAATATGAGGGCAAAACACTTTGTATCTCATCCTAGTGACAATGCGGTGCAGAGAACAACACAGACTTTGCAGCCATTAACCCATGTTTATATTGCTGCACTTCCTTTTTGCAGCTGTGTATCCTCTGTGGAGAAGTTACCATATGAAATCTCAGTTTCATCTCCTATAATGTATAGACTTTAGTGTCCTCTTTGAAATACAGCTGTGAGCACTGAACGAAAAAAAAAAGTTCACATTGGATAAAACATTAGGTATTTTTAAAAAGTTAATGTCTTTTCTTCTCCTCATTCTTTTTTTTCCGCCCCCACACCCCAGCTCCTAAATTTGTAGGAGAGTGAGTAACATGACTGTTATTTCTTTAGGTGAGGGGGTGCCTTTTCATAACTTAGCTGTGGCTCTCTTTTCTAGATTCACATGAGTTATGCTGCTCTAATGGTAGGAGGAAATGTCAGTTATGAAGGAGACTCACAACAGTAAGGATTGGAATTTCCACTGGGGACATGATTTCAATTCCTGTTTAGGTCAGCGATGCCTCACCTTTAGTCGGGCTTCCTTGGCAATGGAACCCTGAGACAAAGTCTCCAGTGAGAGTACGTTGCTGGTTAACTTGATAAGCGAGAGAGAGACAGCTTTTGCTCTATTCTCCAATCTAGGAAAAGGCAAATAGTTGATTTTTGGTGCTAATGGGGTCAAAAATTGTCAGCAGGTCAAGATCATTCTTTCCACTGCTAATCACTATGCAAACAGATCATAAATATCAAAATATCATTATTATGCAAAATAGGTGTTTCTTAGGCCATTGCCTTAGGAAAGAAATGGTCGGTAGAAAATTGGGTAGGAAAATAAACCTAAGAAGAAATGATTGGAAAAAAAGAATAAGCTATATCAAGCACTGATTCCTTGGCTTGGCTCAAGTTGACAGATGGCTGAATCTCCAGCCAGACTCTTTCATATGCAAGTTTTTCCCTCTGCGAGCAGGCCACTTCCCTGCACCCCCCAAGTTGGATTCATATTTTTTTCTTGATTCAGACTTTTGTTTGAATCGAAGTTTACTATTACAAACATCACTTTTTGCCTGGGCCTGGGGGCTTTTGTGCACAACTAGAAACACTCTCCCTGGAGGCCGTTTACGGTACTTTTGTCACATGCTCACGGCTTGGCCAGGGTGCTGCACCTTCACGGAGTGGCATGAACTTGGCCTTTTCTCTACCACTGTGCTTGAGGAGCTACATCCTGACTCTGTGCTGGTGATGACATTGAGACTCTGGAACTGTCCAACTGCCTCACCTCTCCCGCAGTTTCAACTGCTTTTCAAAATAATGATGTGTATATAAGCCAAAACTAATATTGAATTTACTTTGAAGTTTATATGCCTCGTCTCATTTACTCCCCACAACTAATCCCACCATTCTCCTGAGAAGTAAACCAACATAGACAAAATGTCTAGACAATGGACGCACAATGGGCAATACATGGGGCCAGGATTTGACATTAATTCTGTTGACACAAGGGCCAAAGTGCCACTTTCATGGGCTTTTAGTCCTTGAGTACCTGGTAAAATTCTTCCTTAATACAGGGCTGGAAATATTTTTCCAGATTATAGAGCCATATTCTATTTCTCTTTTCACACTTTAGTTTGAAACAACCCCAAGGAGAATAACATAATTTTCACAAATCCATCTCCTCACAGCCCCCCATTCTGAACTTTCTCCTGAATTTTGATTTAAAGTTATAAATACTACCCTTTGGAGATTTCAATTCATAATAATTCATTCCTTTCCATATATAACTTAGAGGCTGCTTAACTGTAATATGTCTTTGCATGTTGCCTAATGGGATTAGGAAAAATTATCAAAAACTTGGAAATAAAATAAAAGGTTGATTACATGTTCATTCACAGTCATAGTGCATATGGCTTAACAGGCCCATCCAAGGATTGTTTGATTCCCTAGGAAAATGTATCTTTATTTGACTTTGCTATTTGCTATTTGATTTAGAATCCAAATACCATAAAGTTACATGTTAACTTATGGATTTCTATCCAGTAGAAAAGATAACCCAAATATCACATTGTTTTGCCTTGAAGGACAAGAGGCAGCTTTGCATCTAACTTGGTAATTTATTCTAACATCCTTTTATTTTTCTGAAATGTTTTTGCTGGAGGTCTAGGTAAACATTTTTTCTTAAATTGTGTGAGAACCATCTTTATCATTTTACAGGTCCCTTCATTAATCCATTAGTTGAAAAAACAACTTCAAAATCTGTTTATTCCATATTTGTTTAGTAATCATGTTTTTAACCGTTGAAAAATTCTACTTTAACAATGATTACTTTAACATTCTTTTAGTCTCTTGTTCATTCATTTGTTCAGGCATTCGAATCATTCATTTTAACAAATATTTCTTATGTGCCTGGTGTTGGGTCTTGTCGCACCAGACTTGGGTACTTAGAATATAGTAGTGAACAAAACAAAGTAAGTCTCAGCTTTCATGAAGCTAAGAGAGGAAAATATGACCTAGAGGACAATATAAAAAGGAGAGATATTTATTTATAGCTATGGATCTCAATAAATAAATATCACCTTGGAAGCTTAATAAGCTTAGTCGTGTAATTTCTGAGGTGTCAACCATGGGTGTTCTAATTCTATAAATCTTTTTGGGAATCAGTTATCTTCATTTTAACCTGCACCTTAGGCAAGAATGATGCACTTGGTATTGAGAACATATTTTGAGAAAAAAAATCTGTGATTTTCACTTATTTTTAATATTTGCATTCCTCTATTTTGTTCCAATGCAAATTATGAAATCACAACTATAAAAGAAAAAAGGAAGGAAGGGAGGGAGGGAGGGAGGATGGGAGGAAGGGAGGAAGAAGGAGAAGGAAGAGAGAAGAAGGGAAGTGGAAAAGGAAGGAAGGATAAGGAAAAGGAAGGAAAGAAAAAAAGAGAGAGAGAAGGAGAGAGAGAGTTGAAGAGAGAGAGAAAGAGAGAGAGAGAGTGAGAGAGAGAGAGAGAGAAAGGCAGTCATGCCAGAGAATCTGAATTCCAAAGTTTTTTCTTTGTTTTTGTTTTGTTTTGCTTTTCTCCCCTCCCAAATATTTAGAAATGTAACTTTGGGTAATTTACATTCCATTAATCTCTGGGCTTCAATTATGTCATTCTTAAATGAACAAATTGGACAAAATGACAGTTAATATTCAGCTTTAAATTCCAGGGACAAGGCAAAAAGTTAAACATATAAATACATTTCATGATCCAAAATCCATTATGCATAAGTTAATTAATATTAGAGTTCATTAGTGAATAACAGAGTTAATTAACGCAACAGAGATTATAAACTTGTACCAAATTTCGTTTGGTTTTTTCCTTATAAGATATGCAATAAATCAGATCTTCCACCAGTTAACATTTTGTTGCTGTTCTTTCCTGCAATACTGCTTAACGAAAAATAGCTAATTAATATGCTTCTAATAATTTACTAAACCATATCCCTGGCACTTAAAATCAACATTCATAAATAGCTGGAACCATGACGCATGGGTATGCCTGTGACTTCCAATCTTTAGAGAAGACTGTGAATTACGTATAGTGTCTAATGAATTATTTATAAAAGTAAGAAATGAGCTGAAACATGCATATCAGCCATGGAGAAGAGTGAACTATGACAACATTTGGAGCAATGGGCAAAATCTAGGTGCCAGGCCTACGTATTACTTTGAAGTTCATAAGCAATTTGTGGCTTATTCAGGCTTCAATCTTTTAAGAAAAAATAAATTAAGATAGACCTTCTCAATCAATTTCCTCTGAGTCTGTGATCATCGGTATTATGTAAAAAGAATACTATCTTCCCTAATGTTCTCCACTTATTTTATCTATCACATTCCTTTATTTAAATATATTTGAGGTGATTTGTTCCTGAAATTAAAACTTGTTATGCATTGGAGCTCTAGATAGACATTTATAAAACAGAATTATTAGTTCTCTTGCTCTATAAAATTATATACAAAGAAAATCTAAAATAAAAATTAATATCTCGACTGTAAACTCTTCCATTTGATCAAAAGCTCATTGAGGAAAGATTCATCTTTGTATCCTCCCATAATACCTTGCACACTTATTGTCTAGAAAATTTATTGAGCACATTTAGAAAAGGTACCTGGAACTAACCTAAACAATGATGATGCAGCAGCATATATGGTAGAAAAGGTCATTCTTTTGATGCAGTTAATATTATAGTGGTACAGAATGTTGGTTGAATAGCACAAGTAATTCTGACACCAAAACCTATTTCTATCCTGAGAACTAGAGGAAACTCCAATGTCCTATTCTTTTCTTCCACAGTATTTTCCTAGTATCTTCCTTAGTGTCTGACTTAATATTTCTTTTTTTTCTTATAATGAACTTTTTAACAATTGCACTTACCCTTTCTCGTATTCATTTTTTTAAAAAAGCTAAAACATTCTTTAAATATCTATCTATCTATCTATCTATCTATCTATCTATCTATCTATCTATATATCTATGTATCATTTTATATATCTGACAGTCATGGACCAGCTCACTATGCCATGGGATAGGAATATAACTGAAAATAAATCAGATGTAGCCTCTATCCTAAAAATACAGAGATATATTTGAAAGAAGTGGTCCTAGAAGAGGATATAGCAGTATAAAAGCCTAGAGGCAATATTATAATAAACATTTACAGGAAATTAGATTTCACTTTGGAAAGATTTCCATGTGTCAGCCTTTGGGAGTGAAGAAAGATCCTAAATGGCCTTGTGAACCATAAGAGGACCATGTTAGTTACCTGTGGGCCCTGAAGAATTTGTATAAGGAAATGGCAAAATCACATTTATATTTTTGAAGAATTGCTGATCTGCAATATTTGACAACAGACAAGAAGTGAGTAAGACTGGAGGTAGAGTGTCCAGTTAGGAACTCATTGTAACAGTACAGGTGAGAAATGATGGTGACCTGGACTAAGAAAAGTTTAAGGGAGTTTGGCCTAGATAATTGTTTTTATTATAGTAAAATATCCATAATATAATATTGACCATTTTAACCACATTTTAGGTATACAGTCAGTGGCATTAAGAACATTCGAACTTATGCAACCATCACCACCATCTACCTCCAGAAATTTTTCTTCTTCCCAAACAAAAATCTTTTACCCATTAAATAATAATTCTCCATTCCTGCCTTCTCCTCAGCCCCTAAAAAACACTGTTCTACTTCCCATCTCTATAACTACTTTAGGAACCTCACATAAGAGGAATCCTATAGTATTTATTCTTTTGTGTCTGTTTTTTTTTTTTTCACTTAGCATAACGTCTTCAAGGATCATCTATGTTGTAACATGTGTCAGATTTTCATGAGTCAAGGATATTTTCAAATTAGAATCAACAGGAACAGACTATTGATTCAATGTGGAGATTGAGAGAGAAAGCAAGGAAAACAAAATGCCCAACTGTATAGTCTCAAAATCTTCAAAATCAATAGTGTCATTCAAAGAGCTAGAGAACACAGGAGACAAAAGAGGCTTGTTTCAGAGCTAGATGGGCTGAATTCAAATATGTTAATTTCATAGATTATTACTGTATTTAGTACCCTCATAGCCTTGTGTTATAGATGTACTATAACACTTCCCAGAATTTTCTGATAAAAATGCCTCCCCTGGTTTTAGTTACATAGCATTTTTCACCTCACTGGCGACTAGTGTCTTTGCTTAGAATTACTCCTTACATGTTTCTATTAATTGACAACGTCTCCTGACACATAATCTGGAATATGCTGATCATTGCATTTTATATCTCAGCTTAGGAGGTTTAGGTGAAGACAAGAATATAACCAAAACAGAGCAGTCAGATTTTCCTCTGAGAATCTTCTGCTATTGCTGGATGGGAGAAGCTGTCCTGACACTTGATTTTAGATCTAGTGGTGTTCGGTCTTGGCCTGTCAGCCATCAAGACATCATATTATATGCTCTCTGAAGGCTGACCACAATAAAGATTCAGAGTGCCAAACACAGAAGAAAAATGGAGAATAGAGAAGAAAGAAAAAATATTAAAAATTGCAAGACATTAATAAAAGAAATTGAAAGCAAATAAATGGAAAGACATCCCATGCTCATGGATTGAATGAATCAATACTGTTAAAATGTCTGTACTACTCAAAGCAATATACATTTTCAATGCAATCCCTATCACAATCACTGAAATAGAATGAACAATTCAAAAATTTGTATGGAAAAATAAAAGACCGCAAATAGCCAAGGTAATCTTAAAGAAGAACAAAGCTGGAAGACATTGATTTTTTTCCTGATTTCAAGTCCTATTACATGCCCTGATTTCAAACTATATTACAAAGCTATAGTAATTAAAGTGTATGGTATTGGCATAAAAACAGACACGCAAATCAATGGAACAGAATACAACGCCCAGAAATAGATCCACACATACATGGTCAATTAATTTATGACAAAGGAGCCAAAAATATACAATGGGGAAAGACTATCTCTTCAATAGATGGTGTTGAAAAAATTGGACAGCCACATGCATAAGAATGAGACTGAAACACTATTATACACCATGAACAAAAATTACCTCACAATGGATAAAATATTTGAACGTAAGACCTGAAACCATAAAACTCCTAGAAGAAAATGTAGGCGGTGAGCTCCTTGACATAGGTCTTGGCAATAATTTTTTTAATCTGATATTAAAAGCAAAAATAAGCAAGTGAAACTATGTCAAACTAAAATGCTTGTACACAGCAGAGGAAACCATCAACAAAATGAAAAGGTAACCTACTGAATGGGAGAAAAAAAATTGCAAATCATATATCTGCAATGGGGCTAATATCCAAAAAATATACAAAAACAAAACAAAACAAAACAAAAACCTCATATAACTCAATAGTCAAAAAGACCAAAAAATAAAAAAATAAAAATAAATGTTGGAGCTCTTGTGCACTGTTTGTGGGAATATAAATTAGTGCTGCCACTATGGAAAACAGTATGGAGTTTTCTCAAAACCTTAAAATTAAAACTACCAGCAATATTACCTCTGGGTATTTATCAGAAGAAAACAAAACAAAACAAAAAATAAATAACTCAACAAGATCATTTATTGCAGCATTATTTACAATAGCCAAGATATGGAAGTGACCTGCTTATTGATGAATGAATACATAAAGAAATTGTGGTATACATATGTACATATATGTGTATATATAACATATACACATCTATATTATCTAATATTATATATACATACATACACATGAATATATGTATAATAATATATGTTTTACATATATGTATTATTCAGCCATGAGAAAAGAATGCAATCTTGCTATTTGTGAAAACATTGGATGGACCTCAAGGGCATGATGCTAAGTAAGTGAAATAAGTCAGGCAGAGAAAGACAAATGCCATATAATCTCTCTTATGCGTGGAATCTAAAATACACACACACACACACACACACATACACACACTAAGCTCATTAGATTAAAAAAACAGATTGGTGGTTGCAAAGTATTGAGAGTGTGGAGTAGAAGAAAAGTATGGACTGGTTTGTTTTGGTTTCAGTTTAAAAAAATTGAATTAAAAAAAGAAAAAAGGAAAGAGAAGAGACAACTGGCATTGCATGACGGAGCTCCCTGATTTCAGGCTTCCCTGGAGAAACTACTTCCTGTCACTTATGGTGATTAGCCATTGCTGGTGTCGTTGTTCTTGTTGTTGTTTAAGTCAATAACTGACCTTTATTATTATTTTTTTTTCACATCAAGTATTTATTTGAAGAATTACTGTAGCTTTCATCAAATAGTGTTCAAATCAATGAGCAACTCAGTAAGTCTAATCTCTATTATCTCTGATGCTTGAATCTCATTCATTAAGAATTACTTGAAATTAGCCAAAAATCGAACACTCTATTATGTCTCTGAAGTCTTGCATTTTTGCATTTGCTCTCTAGCAGTCACTTTATTTTTATGCATAAACACCTGCTTTTTATTAGTCATAGTTTGAGTGTCATCTTCTCCAGGAATTCTTCCTTCACCCTCCTTTCTTTCTTGGGATGAGTTAAGCACTAGCCCTTTGATCTCTCACAGACCCTTAAAACTCAGTTTGTTACACTCTGATGGAGATTGATTTTTTTTTTCATTCTATTCCTGATTTGACTCTGTCTGAGAGCTTCCATTTCTCCCTCAAAAAACAAGCTTCATAATGATCACCTTTGTGAAATACCCTTTAGCCAACTTCTAGAAAAGTTAATCTACTTAACCTGGTGTAGACTTAGGCTAGAATATTTATTATATCATGCTCTGTTATTTATTCAAAAACACATTTTGATCAGTTCTCTATCCCCAGAACCCAGCACAGAATCTGCCATGCAGTAGACATTTAATAAATGTTGCATAGATGAAATTTCAGAGTCAACATGCCATAGGTCAGTGACCAATTAGGTTTATTTTTGTCCCCACATATTTTTGAACTATGCCCATATTCAACATTCCACTTGGAAGAATGGTTTCTTAAACATTTTATAAAATCTCTAAAGCTCTCCTTCCGGGTTTGCTTGCTGTGACAACTGCTGGACTCAAACTCTCCATGACAACAATGCATGGCCATGATTTCACCTGGGATTTCCTCTTTCCTACGAATGCTAGCCGGTAGGGCCTGGCCTCTCCACGACCCTGTGAATAGTAGAAGCAATCAGCATCTGGCGGTGTCTTACATTTGTGAGAGAAAAGTTTTCTTGGTCCCCAGTGACTCAATGGCTGAACAGAGAACTGTAATCACAAAATTCTTTCTACAAATATTTGAGCACATAATATCCATTTTATCAGAGATTTTTTTTTTAGATAAGTTGGATAGTTAACATATAGAAGTACTCTTGGTGATGGCCCCCCCAAAGTGCCGCCAAAGTGATATCCTTAAGATGGCTTCTACTACCTTTTTTATTAGTCCTCCCTGAGGCAGATTAAACCAATGAATAAATGACCTAAGGAATAAATGTGTATTCATGGCAATGTGAAGATGACCCTGTGAGGATTGATTTGGTTATGCCGTTCTACTGAAATAGGAAGCAAGAGGCGTTCGTATGGTGTCATAGATTCTAGAGTCTGTGTCCTTCCTCACAGTCACAAATCTGACAGTTATTTTTGTATCAATATAAATCAATCTCCACACTGTATTTTTTGATAAAGAATTAAAGGTGCAGAAGAGTGTGCCTAGAATACTATATTTGTTAAAAAAAAAAAAGGGAAGAAGAAGTATGTTTGCTTGTAGGTATTTAATTTTCTCTGAAAGATACTTAAGAAATCAATAACAGTGGTTGCCTCCAGGTAGGAAACTGGAGTAGAGGTGGGGGCAAATTTTTTCCTGTATAACATTTTGTGCTTTGTGAATTTTGTTCTATAGCAATATATTTGTTACCCATTTGTCTGGCTAAAAGACCGAGTCATTTACGAGCGTGCTAATTTTCAAAGCAGCCAGAGCAGTTACATCTTGATCCCTGGGGCCTTTCATACCTCCTTTCTCTTCTATTCACATTTCATCAGTGAATTTTTCTCTTTTATTGATTAGTACCGGATTGACTCAAACGATGCCTGCTGCTTTCAGCCTTTGTTTTCATCGTAGACCTTTCCCCATACTAATATAGGTATAATCAAAACATCAGCACTTCCTCATATCTTGGCCAGACCTTTGCAAGAGGCCAATTAAGCAAAGATTCCCTTCCAAAAATGTAAACCTACTGACAAAAGCAAAAACAAAAGAGAGAAAAAAAATCTATAATTGATTCCATGAAGCAACAAATATATAGTGAGTGCCTACTGGGCATGGCTGAGTAATTTACATTTATGATGGGAGTTATGTTTTACTCACCTTGAAAACAGATCAATACCAGATAGAAGGAAGAAAAAGAGCATTTGTTAAACCACTATTATATGTGAGACTTTAAGATGAGTGCTTTCATACACTAATTTATTTAATCCCCTCAAACATATGCGAGACATATTTTTTTTTATTCTTGTTTCATAACTGAAAAAAAAGAAGCAGGAGATGTTAAATAACTTATCCATGCATCTAATCCCTCTGACTGTAAGGCTCTATTTACCAAACACCTGTACAAATATAGAAAATGGTATAAAAATAGTAAAAATTGAAAAAAAAAACCTAATTTATTTGTTTCTGCCTTGTTGGATTAATCTTCTGCAACAAAATGTTACCACCAAATGTAAGATATATTTTATAAAATATCTTAATCTGTTTATGCATTACTTAAGGGTACATTAGAGAGACTAGAGACTTGATCTTTATTTTCCTACTAACAGATGTTGTTACTAAGAAAAATGTAATTGAGCACTTCGGGGCAATTATTCTAAAATATAATGCTCACCTTCCCAATAATTTTCCTTGTGGTTCACTGCAATTAAGACTCATCTCATGTTGACTCATCAAAGGCCCCATACCCCCTTCTTTGAGACAACACTACCTCAAAAAGTACAGTTTTAAATTGCCAACCCAGAACAAAAAGAAGAATGTCAGGCCTCCTGCATATTCAGAAGCGTCTGTTACCAGATCTGGAGCAGCTTTTTGAGGCTTTTAAAGCCATTCTCCAGTGTTTCTTTTCCTTACATCCAGGTGATTACTGTATTCATAAAGCATTTTTCTCCTTTTCAGAAATTCTAGAATCCTAGAGTGAATCTGTATCAGGTAAGATTTTAAAAGACAATTTAAACAATCAGTGCAATTACTTGATTTCTCCAAATGTGCTGTGCTCTAACACACCTTTTCATGTTTTTATCTGTAGTTGCTTCTATTTTGTATGCTGCTGCCCAGGCCGCCCACCCCATCATCTGTTGTTAATCTTTGTTCCTTTTGCAGGATCCATTTCATCATTGCCTTTTCTCTGGAAATACATCCTATTCTCTAGGTAGAGTTAAGAATCTCCCTATTGTGACCATATTGAACATTATGAAAACTGATTTTCTACATTTGTTGATCATCTCTTCTCCTCTAGACTAATACTATTCACAAATGGCTGTACATACTCACACAGGGCTAAAAATATGCTATTGAAAAATAATCTGTGCCTAGAATGGTACTTCATTCAATGTCTTGAATACGTTTTTGGTAATGTATAAAAATATATTGTTTGTTTTTCATTAGAGCAATAGAGATTAACTGAGCCACTATTGTGTGCAGACGGCTATGCTGGGTGCAGTATGGGCCCTAGACACACACTGTGCACAGAAGGAGGTCAAGAGCATAAACTAGAACCATTCAGACCTACCCCCACCACTTACATGCTCTAAGATGTGAGGAAAATTAACTAACCCCAATATATAGAAGTTCTTCATTAGGAAAGTGAGGAAATTAATAGTATTCTAACTCCATATGGTTTTCCTTCATATTTAATGACATAAATCTATATTACACATTTACTAATGGACCTCAGAGAAAAATAAGCCTTAGGACATCATCTTCCATTTCGGAATACAAGATAAGAACGAGGACTTTAGTAAACAGTATGTTCCTTTGTATCATCTACATGCCTCCAAGTTACAGGCTAAAGTTCTCCTGATGGTGGTGGGGAGGAGGTTAAAAATGGGGACCGGACAGGAGGAGTTTGGATTTTGCCCTGCTTTGCTTCCCGATTTACCAAATCCTCTCTTCCACCGTGCTAATCCGTCTTCCTGATATTAACAACTGTTCCTCACACTCTCTACGTGAATAATTCATGTTGTGTTTCTTTCCTCCTGAAGAATCCTAGGTCTCTAGCTAAAAGCTGTTATTTCTGATTTTTTATATAGCTTAGGTCCTAAAGATAGCTCAGAAAGATAACTTCAAGAAAACTATTCCCAAGGTCCACGCTAGACATTTTTTTCTTTCAATTCCTTTGGGAAAAGAAGGGCATGTGGGTAATTGAAGCCCAAATCCCCCCCGATCAGATGCCTCAGGGGTAACCGGATATTTAGGCAGTCCACTCTAATCTCTTCCTATATTCAAAACCATGACTACTTTTCTTTAAAAAAAGAGTTATAGAAACAGCTGGCATTTTTTTCTGTACTCATATGCCCTAAATAAGTGAGAACTCCACATATCTCTGCTTCAAAGGCCTTCGTCTTTTAAATGGCACATATGTGCATTTCAAAAGCCATGTATTATAATCAATATTTCCTACTGTGAAAATGTGCTTTAAAAATAATGTGACATTTATCCTATACTGAATCTCTTTTGGCTTATATAGGCACATTCAAAAGCTCAGCTGCTCAGTGGTCACTGGAGGCTTTCAAATTCCATGTGCTTAAGGTAAATAAACTGAATAATGAAACACAGAATATACTTAGACATAAAATAATGGATGTAATTTTTTACTTCTTCAATAAACTAAAATATTTTACTAAATAGACAAGGTATTTGTTGATTTTATTATTTATTGTTATTTTTACCTCACTTTAAATGTGAGATCTTATAGAATAAACATATAAACATGACAATAAATAAGAAAACATAAATGTAAAATTAGTGCTTTTTAAATTTAACATACCATGTTCTTAAGTTGATTCCATTTCCTAAAAAAGTTGCTCAGTTATCATAGGAATGTGCCCAATTTAGTGATAACAGTTCAATGTGGCCTAATTAATGCTAGTTTCATTTTCTACTGGGAGACATATTTTAGTTTTCCATAAAATATGTTCAATCACCAAAGAATAGTAGTGATAAGAGTGTAAATAAATACCAGCTCTTAAAAACTATAACCCAAACTTTCTAGGAGCACAAAACAAACTGAGTCAGCTAAGTTAGGTAGGTGTATTATTATTTTTTTAATCCCTTTTGCACATATATTTTCAGCTTTATAAAGTATCAGTAATCAATGGAATGAAAAATGATGAAAGTTTCTAAGCTACTTAGAGTTAGAAATTATAGCTACATTACATAATCATTATAATTTTTTTTAGTTCATATGATAATATGTTATGCTTCAAGTATTCAGAGAAAAAATGAGTCAATATTTATATCATTATGGTCTTGAAGCTTCTTTTAACAGAGATATGAAATTCCTATTGAAAAATTCTAAAAATGAAGGTATTACATGAATTAAGTTGGTGTGGGGAAGCCCAATGGACCCATGTATTCTTAATTTATTACTTAATTAGCCTGGTATAAGATTTTTCAACAGCTTGTTCAAACACTATTTTAATTCACATTTAATTTGACTTGTCCAGGAAGATGCATATTTTAGATAACATATGCAAGTAAATTTTTTATGTCAAAGTTGATGATTATTAAATTTACTATTGAAGATTCCCTATAACATGATTTTTTTAAAATAAAAAGGACAAGTGTACTACTTTCTTACAGTATATACAAAAATAAACTGAAAATGGATTGGAGACTTAAATGTAAGACCTGGAACCAGAAAACTCTTAAAAGAGAGCATAGGCAATAAATTCTTTGGCATTGGTCTTAGAAATATATTTATTTTTGGATATGTCTTCTAGGGCAAAGAAAACAAAAGCAAAAATAAACAAATGAGACTACATCAAGCTAAAAGTTATTGCACAGCAAAGAAAACCATCAAGAACACAAAAAGACAACCTACTGAATGGGTGAAGATATTCACCGACGATATAGCCAATAAGGGGTTAATACCCAAACTATATAAAGAACATATACAATTTAACATCAATAAAACAAACAATCTAATTAAATAATGGGCAGTGGACCTGAATAAACATTTCTCCAAAGTGGACATACAGATGGTCAACACATGTATGAAAAGATGCTCAACATCACTAATCAGGAAAATGCAAATTAAAACCACAATGAGATATCACCTCACACCTGTCATAATGGTTATCAACAATAAATCAACAAAAACAAATGTTGGTGAGGATATAGAGAAAAGAGAACCTTTGTGTACTGTTGACAAGAGTATAAATTGGTACAGCCACTATGAAAACAATATGGAGGTTCCTCAAAAATTAAAAAAAAAAAACAATTGAACTACCATATGATCCAGCAATTCCACATTCTGGATATTTATCTGATAAAAACACAAACACTAATTTGAAAAGATATATGGGCCCCTATGTTCATTACAGCATAATTTACAACAGCTAAGATATGGAAAGGAAACAAGCAAAATGTCCATCGATAGATAAATAGTTAAAGAAGATGTAGCACATATATACAATAGAATATTACTCAGCCATAAAAACAATAAACTCTTACCATTTGTGACAAGATGGATAGATCAAGAGGTATAACATTAAGTGGAATGACTCAGACAGAAAAAGACAAATATATGATTTTACCTAAATGTGGAATCTAAAAAAAAAAAACAAAACAAATGACAGAGACAAACTCAAAGATACAGAGAACAAATTGCTATTTGTCAGATTGAGGGAGGTTGGAGGAATAAAAGGTGATATAAAAGATATAAAAGGTGAAAGCGATTAAGAAGTACAAATTGGCAGTTACAGAATAGGCACAGAAGAGGCTATAAGCCCTATATGCAAAGATCATCAGCTTTTTTCTCTAGTCAGCATCAATGTGGCTACCTGCCAAAGATATTTTCCATATACTTTTCACAGTGGTCCAGTCAATTGTGCACTTTTCTTCAAGAGTCAACTAATCAGGAGAGAAAGACTTCTAAGATATAGGGAAAGAACATGTCTAAAATGCAATCTGACTGGAGCTGGAGTTGTATTTGCCAATTTCTAAAATAGTGGGTGTCTTTATAGTAGAAGTACCCTTTACTGTATATCGGTGAGTTTTACCAAAATGATTCTTAATTCTACAAGGCTAAGTTCTACTTTCGCTTGAAATATTTTGTACCGCTGGATCTGTCTCTCTTCATGATGCCCTTAGATGATTTTTTTTTTTCTTTTCCCTACATGGTCCCTTTATTCACCCATTCTCCCACATGTGATGTGCGAAAAGAAATGGTAGTTCAGTGGTCTCTCAGCAGGTTGAGGAGATTGATGAGAATCTCATATGTAATTTTTTCTTTATTGTAATGAGACTGCCTACACCCAAGTAACATAACCACAAGGGCTTTTCTTTTTTCACAAAGCTCTATCAGTAATACAAAATGGGGTTCTTCATACCTCCTCATTTTGGGGCGGTGGGGGAATGAAAGCGTAAAGAACAATGCAGAGTACATGGACTCTTCCCCAGCCTCCTCACAATAAACTCCCAAAAAATTACATCATACAAAACTTCTTCTAAGTTTGGACTACTCATATAGTCTGAAGGGTTGAAAGGTGTCAGTTTCAAAAAAAAAAAACTGGTCCAGCACATGGGAAGAGTTTGGTCAGGAGAGATGGTGGTCATGCTTCATGATTTGTCTGAGATAGATCCTCTATTCCCATAGCTTCTAGGAAATAGGGAGGGGATTTCAAAATTTGAGTATGCCCCTTTTGGAAGCCAGCTTAGAGAAAAGAGGAAATGTCTTAGAGAGGTGAATTGTAGACCCTTCTCTTGGGGATTAAAGAAATGATGATGGTTTCACAGAGCATTCTCAAGAGTAAAAGTTGAAAAGAAAGTTTAGACAAGAGAAGGAGGTTGTCTAGATTTGTCTGAGAAATGGACAGATGTTGTTTGGACCAGGAGGGCATACTAGACCAGGCTAATAGCAATAAATGAATGTAAACTTAAAAACAAACCATGATAAAGACTTTCCTACCTTCCGATCCTGCAGAACTTAAAATCAAAACAGAGAGAAGTAGGAAGAGGAAAGATTGTGGGTGGAGTTTTAACTTCAATGTGACTGAACTGTGGATCTGAACTGACCAATAAATTCTTGGAGTAGATGGAGTTAAAAAAAAAATGTTTACCTTAAATCGATTAGATAAATTTCTTTCTCATTTGGTAAGCTGTAATTCAGGACCAGAAATCCAACTGAGTTAAAGAAAAAAATAACATTTGTCATTTTATATGAAAGTCTGTGACTACAATCATACCTATTCAAATGTTTGGCCCCTCCTTTAAATGTAGCAAATAGTTATGGTGGCCAATAAGTAATAGTGGATTCTCTTGTTGAAACCTAAGCCTCTGAACTTTTCTATTCATTAGAGAATATAATTATAAAATTATATATATTGCTACCCAGAAGTGGAATCTGTTTTCAGCTCATGTCTCAGAAAGTTACTATTCTTGCCTAACTTGGAAGATCCAAATTAACTTGTAGTGGTGGCAGAATACAAAAGATTAAAATAGTTTATATTTGCATCACACAGACTTGGGATTATGCACAAAGACAAAGTGGTAGCACTCTCACTAAGATATATAAAAGCCATTTCTGAGTTGAAAAGTAATTAGAAATAGAGATCCCTTGGAAGAAATCAAATTTTCCTCAAAATTACAATTGATTAAAACAAACAAAAACAGCTGAAAAGAATACTAAAGTAAACTATAGATTTCGAGACAATTTGTAAGACTGAGATGAGAATAAAGATTATGGTTTGAGAAAGTATCTCGGATAGACTAGTGACGACCTGGATGGAACTACAGGACATATAATTAGGAAGCAGGTGTCCGCTGATGAATCAAAAAAAAAAAAAAAAAAAGATAAAGAGCACAAGACTAGAAAGGAGGCAGTTGGTCGAACTGTAGCATTTACAATGTATTTAACCAGCTACTTGATGAAGCAAATACAAATTTTATTGTGTGTAATTATATTAGATTAAGTGCATATTATAATATATCTCATTCAATGGTGTGGATGCGTCATTTATATATTGTTTTCACAATGTCTAAGCAAAGAAATTGATTATGTATATCAGTACATTGTCCTTGAAAGGAATCTATAAAATTCTGAGTTCATACTCTTTTCATAATTAATTTCTAAAGAAACTGACCCTGAGGCGTCTCTTTGGGAATGCTCTTTTTGTTTTTGATATGCCTATTCTTTTTCAATCACTTCTTATCTCCTAGACATATCTAACTGGATCAGAAAAAATTTGACGCCCTGACATCTATTGGCTTCAAGTTGAATATTCTTTTCCATATTGGATGGTCACAAATCAGCCAAGTAAAATTTTCTCTCTTGGAAAAAAATGTATGTCATGTGCACTGATAGAAGATGGGTCACCAGAGTCTAGTGCTGAAAGTAGCATTGAGCTTTTGAACTCTGAGGTCTGCTCGTCACCTTTGTCTTAGTAGTGTCTCCAGAGTAACTGTATGATTGAGAAAATGATATCATACACAACCTCACATGTTCTGTGCACCATTACAACTTATCCCCATCACCAAATATAATCCAAGCATACCTTTACCTTGCTTTGTAAAAGAGACATATACTGGTAGATGTCTAGATTGGATGGAGACAGTTTACTTGATTATCAATTTCTAAATTTGGTGACTATAGAGTAAAAACTAAGTAATGAGCCCATTTTACAGAATTAAGTAAGCAGAACATACACTATATATTTACACAACACACTGTTTTAGTTAATATGAATAAAACATAATGCGACTGAAGAGATTAATAGGACAATACTAGAATCAACAACAATGTAGATTCAAGGGGGATAACACTTGACACACACAAATGCATGCACACACACACAAAGCTACTCACACACAAATCACTGCCATTTCTGACATTACTTTTGAATCTCATTTAGAAAATAAATACGACAAATAAGTGCCGCTTCAGAACAACTTTTTTAAAAAGTACCACCAATCTTATTCACTGTCAACTATGTCTGTTTCATTTTCCTATGTAAGTATAATTTTTTTTGTTTTTAACATAACAGTATCCTAATGCAGTATCTCCAAAGTAAGCAGAAAGGACAGAGTTCTTATTTCATTCGTTGTGACTTTGGTAGAGTATCGAAAATGTTAACCACATCCAAAGTCCTCTAAATTTTCTCCTATGTTATTTTCGAGGGGTTTTATATTTTTGTGTTTCGTATTTAGGTCTATGATCCATGGATTACTTAATTGTGAATGTGAGACGTCTTAGGAGGAAGTGATATTTCAGTGGCCCTTTTACAATAAAGTGCATGAGATTATGTCAATGTCTAAACCTAGAACATTTTCAGGTTTGCAGAAAACAAAGTCAAAAGTAAGGAGTTGGCCAAGAAATACAGAAGAGTACAAAAAAACACAGCATTTAAGCAAGGCTGCTTAAGAATCAGGTTGGAAATATGTTGTAGGATAAAATTATCATGGCTAATGAATGCCAGGTGGAACATTTTCATGGATGACAGGAAAGAATATGGGAGGTCAGTTTTTAATTGCTCAATGCTACCTATGGTACATCACGCAAGTTCAGAAAAAGAAAAAAAGAAAGTTAATAAGAACAAAAATTAATTTATATTTATTTTTCCTACTGGATGATCTGTTTCCTTCTCTTATATGTTTTGTCAAGAGGATCAGTATTGTGCCAAATCCACCCATATTACACTATTAAAAACAAGGCTACTGCTCTCATTTTTCTTTGGTTTTGTCATAACTCAGACATATATTTGCTCCTAATAAGCCCTGAATCGAACTTATCAATGTACAAGGCATCGAAAATGATGTAATTTAATCTGCTATATATTGAGTATTTTCCTCAAGTTAAGCTTGTGTGTGTGATTTTACAAAGAAATTTAGTAGAAATATGAAATTGTATTTAGACTGTATTTGGTTTCTACTTCTATTATATTCTCCATATGGCCCCAAATTAAATGTGTTTTTGTCAGCTTTCACCATATGAGATATTCTCTGCAGGTAATTCTTAATATTAAAAACTTCCCAAGAAGCTTAATCAGCAAAGGTACTATGCCTGGAAAATAAATAGCTTATTTTCAAAATGAATAAAACAGAAACATGATACTTGACATTATTCTATTTATATACATGACATTTTACTATTTTATATTTTATATGCTATCAAGAAATAATATATTACGGTGCTTTGAGTTTTTAGATATCAGACTTTATACCTAAAATGTTATTTAAGTAATCTAAGTATTTAAAAGTTTTAATTTTTTCATGTTTTTCAAAATATATTTCTATGACTTGCCAATAATCTTTAAGAAAATTTTCAAAATAAATATTTTAGTTTCTACATTTGTGTTTTATGGCACCTGAGTACTTAATGAAATTTGAGGAAAATAAAGCAAATAACTTTTTTAAAATTCTGCAGTAGTTCTCTTTCGTTATAAGGAAGGTATAAAATGTTATATATTCAAATTAAATCCTAGTACATTGTTCGGAGTGCTTTTTTATTTATCTGAATACAATACTGGTTATCAAATTGTGCTTGCAGAGATAAAGCTATCTTTATTAAATATCAAAGTATTAAAAATGGCTGATTGCTTTCTGAGCAATTGCATTATTTTCTTTGGGATTTAAAAAATTGTTTTGAGATTGGATTGTGTCTCCATTAAACAATAACTACAGATAGTAATGTTTTCATTTAGTTTTGAAATAGAACTTTCTTACATTTCATTGTTTGATTATTATATATGGGGCGGGGACAGCTTTTTTTCCCCTAACTGCAGCCTTCATGTTTAAATAATGAACTTTATTTAGATTTAAACCTATAAACATTTTCTGTGGGGACATGATGATTCTGAATATAAACTGTGTGCTGCAGTTGAATAAATAGTTTACATTCTTACAGGTTTAAAATGTATTCATTGATTAATATGTTCTGGGATACTAATTAATAAAATATAACAGTGCCCTTAAGGACAACATTGTAGCAGAGAAGACAGAAAATCATAAGATGAGATAAGTGTTATAATACAGGGATACACACCTAATATGGGACCGTTTGGAGTGTTTAGTTAGGTTTATTTGTTAGGGAGAGTTGTAAATATAGGCCCTTCGGCCTTAGGTAGAGAAAAAGCAGGAGTGCCTGTCAGTGCTTCTCACGGACAAAGTTTAAGAAGCCAGATAGCCAGGAAGCTGGTTGATGTGTTCTGTTGAATTTAGTTCGCATCTCAAGGCAAGAAAGGATGGAAAAGGGAGGAGCATGAATCTCGGGAAGTAAATGGAGAATATCTAGAACTAAAAATTCCTCCAAAATATTCTTCTTTAAGTTGGCCTTATCCATTTATTAATGCATTTTCTTCCATATAAAATTTGTTTCCAAGCTTTCTCAAAACCTGTGCTAGTACTTTTTACTGGAATTGTATTTATCATTTTCCTTTGGCTGAATTAAAACCTCATGTTAAGTTGAACCATCCATGAACATGATATATCTCTCCATATATCTGATCTTTTATGTTTTTTTATTGATTTTATGAGTCCATACAAATTCTATGTATTCATTGGACTATAAATTCTTAGGTAATGTTTTATATTTTGTGTGGTCTTAGCATACTCCCTGCTTTCTTCAGTTACTTGTATTTCCTTGGAGTTATTCCTTATTTTGCCATAAAGTATATAAGTCCATTCTTCTGAACTTGATGCAGGAGCTCAGCTCAAAGAGGATTCACTGATTCACATTTGCTTTCCCTCCTCACCAAAGATTGCTACCTCAATAAAACTTTCCAGCACTGTTATATTTCAAAAGTTACTCTTCCCAGATATATGATCAATTTTCCACATGTTCTGAGAGCTGAAGGGTTGACAGGTAAAATGCTTGCTTTCACATATTTGCCTTAACAAATTTCTTTCCCAGTTGGGTTCTATAACTGCCCTGGTATTAATATCCGATGTCCAAATCTAATATCTGCAGCTACTGTTTTCCTGTTCAGTCATGTTGGAACACATCCCACACATCTGCCCTGTAGGCCAGCAGTCTCCAACCTTTTTGGCATTGGGGACCAGTGCTCCTATGAGAATCCAATGCCTGATAATCTGAGGTGGAGCTGAGGCGGTGATGTTAGTGCTGGGGAGCAGCTACAAATACAGATGAAGCTTTGCTAGCTTCACCGCTCACTTCCTGCTGTGCAGGCCAGTTTCTAATAGGCCATGGACTGGTACCAGTCCCCAGCCCAGGGATTGGGCACCCCTGCTGTAGGCAACTCTCTACTATATATACACATACACACACTGTTCTTTTTAATTTATTCCTTAAATTTTGCATAAAGTTGTGGAATATATAAGCTTCTTACTTCAGATTAATACCTAGCATGGTGTTGTCACGAGAAGTGGGGAGGCAGTAACCATATTACTTTGTCATCTTGCCTAGTGAAAATGTATGCCTTTCTTGAGGAAGCCATTTTCCTGAAAGAAATGGAAACATTGCACTTCACATGCCATTCCTTGAGCAAAATATTACAGCAGACTTCGTTTGCCTGAACGCTCAGATAAAAATACAAATAAAGAAGCAGAGAGGAATAAAAGCTCATCAGGAAGGGTGTCCCAGGAACAGTAATTTGGGTGATATGAACCTAATTATGCATCACCTCTTCTGCCTCTAGGCTCCCCACAAGTAAACATATGCATATACCAACGTTCTAATGAGATAGTGAGCTTGCCTCTCAGGAGAGTACTTCAAGTTTAACCCACTTGACAGGGTAATGGGATCAAGCTTACTATCTTAACTGGATGCACTTACACTTGCACTAATTAGCCCTTCACATATTCCAGTAAACTTTAAAAGCTTCAGTAAAGATATCTCAAATATTCATATAAGTAGAGTGTTCTTTTAATTTGATTTCATCAAGGCTCTTATGTTTATAGATACATTTGGCAAGGCCTAGGTTTTGTTTTTGAATCTGTTTTTCAGTTCTCGTTCTCCTAATACTTACTGTGTGACCTTGGGTGAGGCATCATTGTTTTAATTGCAAAATGATGATAATTTTCTTCATAATGAGTTTCTGTATATAAGACTCCCTGGCATAGAATTGACAGTCAGTACATTGCAGCTTTAAAAAAAAAAAAATCCTTCTATAGTCTCCTGAATTCTAACATTACATGATTCAATAAAGATATAAAATATATGCATCGCTGGTAGAAAGGCACTTTCCAGATATATCTGTTTAGTTAATATATATCATTTCTCCATGTACAGGGAAAGTCACACATTAACCACGCCACTGCAAAGTACATGTGGGTGGCACTTATGAGGGGCAGTTCATTTTGTTGGAATACTGTTTTTATGGCATGTCTAGTAGTGAATGCTCTAGACTACCCACATAATCTGCTTGGCTGCTGCTTGTCTGAGGCACACAAAATCTTTCTTGTCTTTCATTATGATAAATATCTCAGTTATGTTTATCCTGGCACTTTCATGATGAATTCTGTATTTCGGTTTTGCTCACAGATGTGTAAAACAAAGGACAAATTAAATGTCCGGCATAAGGCAAATGACTGAAAAGTATGTAATCACATTTCTCTGATGATTAGTAATCTTGAGCATCTTTTTATATGTCTATTGGCCACCCATATTTCCTCTTTGGAGAAATGTCTATTCAGGTCTTCTGCCTATTTTTTAATTGGACTGTTTGTTCTTTTTTTCTTGAGTTGTGTGAGTTCTTTATATATTTTTGAATGTTAACCCTTTATCAGGTGTATCATAACTGAATATCTTCTCCCATTCAGTAGACTGTCTTTTTGCTTTGTTGATAGTTGCCTTTGCTGTGCAAAAACTTTTTATTTTAAAGTAGTTCCATTTCTTTATTTTTTTCTTTTGTTTCCCTTGCCCGAGGATACATGTCTAAAAAGAAATTACTAGTAGCAATATCAGAGAGATTACTGCCTATGTTTTTTCCTAGAAGTTTTATGGTTTCAGGTCTTACATTTAAGTCTTTAATCCATTTTGAGTCTATTCTTGAATATGGTGTAAGAAGGTGCTCAAGGTCACTAATCATCAGAGAAATACAAATTAAAAGCACAATGAGATATCACCTCACACCTGTCAGAATTTCTATCATCAATAAATCAAAGAACAAGTGTTGATGAGGATGTGAAGAAAAGGGAACTTTCATACACTGTTGGTGGGATTGCAAATTGATATAGACACTATAGAAAACAGTCTGGACATTCCTCAAAAAAATCAAAAATGAATCTACCTTTTGACCCAGCAATTGCACTTCTGGGCATTTATCCAAAAAACAAAACAAACAAACAAACAAAACAGTAATTCATGAAGATCTATGCACTCCTATGTTCATGGCACCACAATTTACAATAGCCAAGATATGGAAGGAAGTAAATGGCTATCAGCAGACTATTGGATAAAGAAGTTATGGTTCATATATACAATGGAATATTATTCAGCCATAAAAAAAAAAATGAAATCCTACCATTTGCAACGACATGGGTAGACCTAGAGGTTATTATACTGAGTGAAATAAGTCAGACAGAGAAAGATAAATACCATACAATCTCAGTTATATGTGGAATCTAAGGAACAAAGAGAACAAACTAATCAAAACACAGACTCACAAATACAGAGAACAATCTGGTGACAACCAGACGAGAGGGGATTAAGGGGGTGAGGGAAGGGCTGAGAGAAAGTGGTGAAGGGTTAAAGAAGTACAAATTAGTAGTTGATAGATGGTCACAGGGATGGGAGCACGGCATAGGGAATGCAGTCAGCAGTAACGCAATGGCTAGGTGGAGAGCCAGAGCAGAAAAAGAACAATCAGGGGGATTGTTTCATAGACTATATAAATGTCTAACCACTGTACTTATATGTGAAACTAATAATAAAATTAAATTTTAAAAAAGTACATAACCACAAATCAATATAATAGTTTGACAATAAGGGAAAAAAAAGTTACTATGCAATGAAAAAAAAAATTCTATATCTATAATTTTGATTGTATGAACACTATTGTTGAAATTAGGCAGATGAATCCAAGAAGGGCGTAGGCACAAATAAGTGAGCATTTCATCAGAATAGAGTTATATGAGTGGGTATTTGGTGCATGTATTTTGTTTTGTTTTTCAAAGTAACTGTGTGTCATAAAATGAAATCTTCAAGTCTTTAGCCTACAAAATAATATTACTCAAAAAATTTTTCTGACCTATGTCTGAGATGGTTAAAATATGGCATTTATTTCTGCTGTTAATTTTAATTAAAAACAGTTGTGGCTTAGATAATTCTGTAATAAGTAATTCAAATCATTTTTTTATGTTATAATGGAGAATGTAGGTTCTACATAATTTTAAGATAAAAAGATGTGATAGAAATTTCAATTTGCTGTGGGCCAATTTAGTTTACTCTCCCAGACTCTTTCGAGCATTCATTCACTCTCCTCTGCTGTTAGAGATATTTTGATCAAGATGTCCTTAAAAAGCTCTGCTCCCTCCTTCATAAAGCTGAAGGTTTAATCTAGTGGATACATTGAGTGTTGATCATTTGTATTAGAACATATTGTTTGTAAATTAAGGCAAAGCCTTAAACCAAAACTAGAATATACAGCACACTTATAATTACACATAGTCTAATAATTCTTAAGCTCATTTTTTTCTAGCTCAGTTCTTTCTCCTTAGCTCTAGATCCATTGAAATAATCACTCCTTCGTATTCAACCAGGATAAATCACATGAACTTTAAAATAACTTGATTAAGGATTTACTTGTAATCTTTCCCTAAACTTATGCCTCCTCCTGGATTTTCTGTGCTTAATAAAGCCACCATTTAGCTAGTTCCCTACACCCAAATCCTTATCTTGTTCCAACCACAGACAAAAAATAAATAGGTGAACAAATTATTTAAAGTCAATTTCATTAGTCTTTGCAAACCTGTCCTCAACTTTTCATCATTATGGCTACTCAAATGTCCTGGACCTCCTCGCCAATTAATAGGTCATCTAAAACAGTCTTCTAACTTGTCTGTCTGCTTCTTGTGAATTTCCTTTTGATTCTTTGCTGATATGGCCATCCAGAGCACACTTCTCCTTGAATTGTGCTACTTGTAGCAGAACCAGACAGAAATGCATCAAAGTATCATTATTTGATTTTCTGAGGAAAATTTCTTGTCCATGTTTTATATGACAAAGTGATTTTTTAAAGGAAAGACTGAACCTGCACTTAGTCATGAGAATACCAAATACCTACATGCATATTTATGTGAAATGTAAAGGATCTATTTTTATTTGTTAAAAATACCTGATGGCACATATTTCTTCAAAAAATAACTGGTGAGAGCTTCTAGTCAAGATGGAGGAATAGGTAAACATGGCACTTGCTTCCTCCCATGATCACATCAAAATTACAACTACAGAACAATCATTGTTGAGGATTGCCTGACCTCTAGCTGAACAGAAGTCCTACAACTGGGAGCACACAGAAGAGGCCAACTCGAGTCTGCTAGGAGTGGGGAGACGCAGTGGGGCTGGTGTGGCAGTTAAAAATCAAGAGGGATATCTCAGCTGTGGAGGTCACCCTGGAGAAGTGAGGGGTCCCAGCCCCACACCAGGCTCCTTGGCACAAGGTTCCAGTGCTGAGAGGAAAAGTCCCCACAAAATCTGGCTGTGAAAACCAGCAGAGATTGTGGCTCAGATGGAGGGTGGTTGGAATTCCTCTTAAAGGGCCCCATACACAGACTTATGTGCTAATGGACTTACTCATTCTGAGCTCCAGTGCTGGGGTAGCTGCTTGAAAAGTGCCAGGGACTTACGGGGAGGAAATGAGTTGTCTGGCTTCAGGGTGAGAACTGGAGGAGCAGCTTTCTCCCAGACAGAAGTGAGGGCAGAATCCATTATTCTTTTGTTGAGCCCTCTCCACTTCCTGCCTGTGGGCACAGGGGTAGACATATCAGAGTCTCCAACAGCCAGGCAAACACTGATTGCTCTGCCCTGGTGATTTTCTGAGATCTGCCCACCCAACTTGCAGGCCCACTCAAGCCACTTCCAGTGACTTTTTCTTACAAATGGCCTGTCTTGGCTCATGCTGTGAACTTTCCTAAAATCCCTCAAAGGTTCACAAAACCCAAACAAGCAGCATCTGGCTATGGTGTGCCCCATACCTCTTGCTGAGCAGCCCCAAGCCTGGCGCTAGTGGCAGCAGGCCTCGGTTCATGGCTTGGCCTCTCAAGGCACATCCAAGCCCATTGTGGGTGATGGCCACCTGCAGATTGTTTGGTGGCTCATGCCAGGTGGCCCCAGGCAAGGCACAGGGTGTGGATGAACTTGAGCTGTGGTGGAATCTCTCACAGGAGGCCCTGGCCTGTATGTCTGTTGGCTGTCTTTGGTCTGAGTCAAGGTACCAGGGCCACATTTGAGGATGACATATCCATAAGGCAGACTGGGCAGGCACCAGAGCCCTGCTAAAGTGAATCCTGCTCCATAGGGACAGCCTCTGCACAATAACTCCTCCACTATAGTCACCAGCCAGTGCTTACCACCAATCAGCCTGCGCGTCAGTCCTTCCCATTGATGTGCAAACAGCAATCAAGGCTCAACTATAGGAGGACACACAAAACCCATACAAGGGACCAGCTCAGGTGACCAGGGAGACTGCATCACTGGGCCTCACAGGACACCTACTACATAAGGCCACTCTATTAAGACTATCAGCTGATTTTCAACAGAAACTTTGCAGGCCAGAAGGAATTGGCAGGAAATATTCAAAGTGATAAAAAGTAAGGCTCTACAACCAAGATCAGTCTATCCAGCAAAGCTATCATTTAGAATCAAAGAACAGATAAAAAGATTTTCAGACAAGAAAAACCTGAAGGAGTTCATCACCACCAAACTGGTATTACAGGAAATATTGGAGAGATTTCTTTAAGGAAAATTAAGGATAAAAATAAATAATAAAATAGCAATAACTACATATCTATCAATAATTACTTTAAATGTAAATGGATTAAATGCTCCAATCAAAAGATAGGGTCCCTGAATGGATAAGAAAACAAGACCCTTACATATGCTGCCTTATAAGAGACTCACTTCAGATCAAAAGACACACATAGACTGAAAGTAAAAGGATGGAAAAAAATATTTTATAAAAATGAAAACAAACAAAAAAGTCGGGGTATCATACTTACACCAGACAAGACAGACTTTAAAACAAAGGTTATAACAAGAGACAAAGAAGGAACTAGTTATTCCACTTCTGGGTGTTTCTCCAAAAAACCCAAAACATTACTTTGAAGGGATGTGTGAATCCATATGTTCATTTCAGCATTATTTACAGTAGCCAAGTTATGGAGGCTACCTGGGTGTCTATCAATGGAGATATTACACAC